>NW_019646485.1:0-3716 GCF_002806865.2 Cucurbita pepo subsp. pepo
TGAAAGACGAATAGGGAGAGTCAAAGAGTGAAAGAAGGTTCAGTCNTCGGGCACTGGAATTGTGGGTGGACAGGTGAATGAGTTTCCATTTCCGCTTGGTGAGTCTCCTTCCTTTTGCTTACTCAACCTACTCCCTTTCTTTGTCTAGGGGGGAAGACGTTTTACCTCGTGAAAGAAGAATCGGCCAGCCAGGAGAAGTAAATGGCCCTCAAAATAGGGAGAGGATAAAATAGTTTCGTCTCATGAATCTTGAAGATTGACTGACAGTGAGCGATCATTGATTCATCGATAGTCTTTCCTGACAGTGAACTCTCATTAATCTTGAGTTGAGTCTTTCAAAGCTCCTAATGAATTTAATATCCCTTTATTTACGGGGTAAGTAAATAGGTTGTTCCGGAGTGAAGGAGAAAGATCAGTTAGTTAAAGAATAAGAAGAAGAGAGATAGTTGTAGAGGTTCAGGAGTGAAAAANATAGGGTAGGGCCAAGAAGTGATTGAGTTCCCCGTTCTACAACTCTCTTTCGGCTTTACCTTGCTTACAGTGGTTGAATAACTCACCCCTGAACAATAACTGATGGTCATAGAATAGAGGTGCAAGAGTTCGGTTTCTTCGTCGTTTACTAGGAAGACAGAATGAATAGGTGAATCGCTCAGGAGTTTACTACCAAGTTGTAGAAGAGGAAAAGAGAGAATGAATCTTTCGAGAATTAATAAAGAATCAGAATTGAATATGAATCAGGTGTTTAGGTGGCTCTTCACTTTACCTTGGGAAAAAGAGTGAGCGCAATACCTATCATCATCTTTACCTTTAGTCTGTCTACCTTCAAACAAAGACTGTAAACTCAGATAGTCAATCGGAGAAGGAATCTTGACCTTCTTCCTTATCATACAGAGAATTTACTTACCTTGGGAAAGAGGGACATACGGGACAAGTCATTGAGTTAAGGAGAATAAGAGTCTTTGGTTACAACAAAGAGTAAAAGAGAAGAAAGAAATAGGAAGAGGAAAGAAAAGAAAGAGAACACAAGAAGTGGAAAGAGTGAAATAGTCAGGTTACGGCGGAGAAAGAATATGCTTTTAACCCTTACCTAGTCAATGAAAGAATAACTCACAACACAATTACTTTCTTCTAAGTAACTAACAATAAGAAGAATTCAGGAGAAAGAAGAGAAAGATCAGAGCTCAGCAGACAGACAGATTACCTACTACGAGTTCCATCCGGCAAAGGAGTATTGGGTTCAGGGAATGAAATTGGGAAACCGAGGTGTAGAGTTTCGGAGAAGATCAAGAGAAAGAAGGAAGAATGAGGATTGACTGAGAGTGAACTCTCATTGATTCTTCTTGAGGATTGACTCTTTCATTACCTTGACTCTCTTTGATCCCCTAAAATAGGGAGAGGATAGAATTAATTAATAAATAGTCTTTAAAGGAGAATGAATCTTGAGTTCAGGATTGAAAGCAGAAGAAAGAATCAGAGGTTCCGGAGTTCAATCAGGAAAAGGTGAATGAGTTTACCTTGTTCAATCAATCAGTCCAATCAATGCGGGGTTACTCTCACAGCAAATCTTTCTTTCATTTTCAGAGTACAGGAGAGTGAGTAAGTGAAAGAATAACTCACAATAACCATAACTGATGCTAATACAATACAGGGGCAGGCAGGTTCAGTAGTGAAGGCAATAGAGGAAAAGGGGCGAAGGAAGCCACTTTAACGAGTGAAAGAAAAGAGCTACTGAATGAACTACCTATTTACCTTGTTCAATCAGGGACAAGTGATTGAGTTCAGCTCGTAAACTCTTGAGTTGAGTCTTTGTTTACTCTGTTCGTGTTTGAAGGAATAAATAGGTTCCCCGGAGTTCACTCGAATGCATTTCATATATATGCTTTACCTTGCTCAAGAATAGTGAAGTAGCGAAGCAATGAGCCCGATAGGGGGAGGAGCGAAGCCGAGGTGACGGTTCATCTTAATAAATAAGGTAAGAGGTAAATAGGTCAAGCTGCTAATTCATGGACTCGACTGTAAAGGTTCAGGATTGAATAGCAACAGAATAAGGATCAAGATCAGAGAAGAGAAAGATCAGGCAATGGAATTCTGAGACCTATAGGTAAGTAATCTCAGCCTATTTATTTACCGAGTGAAAGAAAGGATAAGATCAGAGAAAGAATTCATCTTTCGGGGTTACAGTTCGTTCAAGAAAAGAAAGAGCTACTTCACCTTCAATCGGGGAAGGTCATATCGGAAAAGAAGAATAAATAGTCGTCCTCTTTACCCTCTTCAATCACAATCAGGTAATATCGTCTAAGGTTCCGGTTCAGGTTACGGAGCGAAGCAAATAGGTCAATGAGCTGATCATCTTTCTTTCCCCTTTCATTTCTTTCCTCTACTGTAAAGGATTGAATTGACTCGACTGCTAATTCTATTTCTTTTTCGCAGCTTGACCTCGTCTTTGAAGAATAGTCCGGGTTTTCGCTTGAGTCTGTCTTTGTTTACAGTTCCATCAGGTAATATGTAATAGAGGTTCCGGATTCAATGAATGGACTCTCCTCCTGTAAAGTCTCACTATCTCTTTGCTTTCCTGTCCAGTTTTTGTTCCGGTTCACTAGCGTCTTCATTCACTCCCCTCTCCCGTAAAGTTCAGGTAATGTACTAGAGGTTCCGTAGAATGCTGCTTTAGAATGAAAGAATGGTCCGGGAATAGAGGGTAAGGTTTTCTCTTTCAGCTTTCCCTTCTGATCAGTTGACTCTCCTCTCTCTCCCTTCAAAGACTGTAAAGGGTAGGCTCAATCAGGTTCCGGTTTAGTAGCGAAGACTCAGACAAAGTTGGATAGGTTCAAGAGAGAATTGACTCGCCAGTAATGCTTTTTGAGAGGAGCGAGGGCAGCAATGAGACCGTAAAATAGCTTGACCTATTTCCTTTCCTTGTGTTTGACTGAAATGACCAACAAAATAGGGAGAAGACAATCAGTTTATAGTTAGGTTCCGGCTCAGGGGAAAGAATATGCTTTACCCAATTCCATCAGAGGAAGTAGTTAAGGTCATATCGGTTCAGTCGCTTGCTTCTCTTTCATTCTCTTTGTCTTTGACTTACCCCATCCGGTTCAGGTTCTGGTCTTANACCCCATCCGGTTCAGGTTCCGGTCTGACTATCTCCTTTCTTTTCTTTCCCCTCTTTCACTGTCAACTCTCATTCCATTCATGCTCTGTCTCCTTTCTTTCTTTCTTTCACTGTCAAATAGGAAAAGGTTTTGTTTAAGGTTGAGTCTTTCCTTCTGAAAAAGAAGAAGAATCAATAGGGTCGGTCAGGATTTCATTCATTTCCTCTTCCCTCAAAGACTGTAAACTCTGTCTCATTCTTGTTTCTTTCTTTCCTTTCGTCTTTGTTTACTGTGAAAGACTAACTCACAATCACATCAGGTAATATCGGTTCTGGTTTGACTATCTCTCTCTTTTCTTTTTCTCGGTAAATAGGTAGGTATTTGTTTGGTTTGTTTCTTTCTCCTTCCCCTCGGTCTGTCAGCTTCTCCCCTCTCCTTGCCCCATTGATTGATTGAGGGCCAGGGACAAAGGTTAGTTGGCACCTCGCCGTTAGCGTTCCGATGCACTTACTAACTAGCAAAGACGGCAGTCTTGAAAAAGTGCCTCAAAATGTCTACCCTCGATAGTTGACTCTCACTTCAACTGAATAGTCAGGCCCAGTTCGAGATTGAATCATTCATTTC
>NW_019646485.1:7843-8346 GCF_002806865.2 Cucurbita pepo subsp. pepo
GACTTGGTAACAGATAGGATCCGTCATCGGAATAGCTAACAAGCTAGGTCGGGGGCTCTTGAGCTTGCATAGTCTATTCTAGTGGAGTACATCTTCTCAGGCAAAGATGATGAAATAGGCACTGCGAACTGGAAAAGGGAAATCTCTTTATACAATAGCGACGAAACCAACATCAAAAAAGAAAGAAAGAAGAAATTGCATCATATACTAGAGGAATTTGATTCACTCTTCCAGGTGCAGATCCAAGTTGAATAAGAAATGAAAGAAAAACATAGGGAACAGACTCATTTTTCATCTATATCAGACTCATTCTCATGAACCAGTCGGGGTCGGGCAGATGCCACCGAACCCATGTACCTTGTTTAATCACCGTGATCTATTCTCCCAACCAAGAGATAGAGGCCACACAAGCGTGGTCGCGATAGCGACGAAGACGACAAAGGAAGGAGGTGAACCGATGAACCAGCGTGGACGAGAGGAGAAGAGGAAGGGTTTTAGCGGAG
>NW_019646485.1:10914-17076 GCF_002806865.2 Cucurbita pepo subsp. pepo
TTTTTTTTTTAAGTTTACGTTATCAACTATGTTCATGTAAGAGTTATATTTCCGCATTATAGATGAGCATGAGATGTTAGTAGCGACTCTGAGTATGTGGAAATTTAGGGTCGTTACATACTCTTCCAAAATTCTCAGTGTAACTCCTTCGTTCTAGTTCTGATTGAAAAAGGAGTTGAAATCGTTATTTTCCGTCTTATACCCACAATTCAAACGAGTAATAATTGTTAATAATTAATGGTAGGTTTCTTATCATCGAAACATCAATTAATTAATTTGAGATTGAGCACGGACAAGCCAACATTTATTTATTTATTTATTTATTTATTTATGACAAGCCATTTCAAACAAAATAATATAATATCAATGCGTTCTAATATATCATCATAAACATTCTAATATATCATCATAAATTTCGTACTTGAAATTCACTTAAGAGCATATTCTCCACCTATATTAATGTCTCACTCAATTATCAAACATCACAACAACCAAGTGATTCATAAATTATAAAACAGAGCATATTTTTTGTAATGACCCGAAATTTTGTACTTAATTTAAGGTTGCTACTATATACATACCATAAACATTGAATGCAGAAGACTTCATTTAAATTCCATAAACCATATAACCTTATCTTAAAACACAGCCATGGACATTCGTGTTTTGAAAAAATCTTTAAAATGAGACAACAAAAGACTAAATAAAATAAATAAGCGTTTAAGTTAAAAACATCCTATTCTAAATCTAAGAAAATAAATACCACTATCCTATGCATGTGCCATAGTATCGAGTTACGATGTCGTCGTCAGCCGTACAGAAATGTCTTGCCTTAACCTGAAAAATGTAGTAGCACATGGCTTGAGTATTTAAATAAATACTCAGTAAGTGACCCCACTATTGGGGTTAAATGCAACAATCACATGCAAATGAGATGATGGGACCTATCTTTCAATCTGTCTTCCTACAATGCTGTTCTAACGAGTAATTTGGACGTGTACCATATACTCTACACACAGCCCATACGTGCAGGTATGGGCTCACCAGTCAGTTTGCACACTGCTGGGCCACCTTAATTGTCGGGCGAGCATACATTAGGACGCTCCCTAGGTCGAATACCCGTTAAAACTAATAACCATCACGGCAGCGCTAAGCAAAACATAACGATCGTTGTCCTGCCATTGGATGTATGCGTCCGTACCGTCGTGATGGAATAGGGGTATCCCCCCAATGCATGAACGCACATAATGCATGAGGTCCCCAATATTTCTATTTTTATCATTAATGCATATAACCCCGCTATCATCTTTCATGTTTAACATGTCATTTCTCATTTTTCAGTCTACGTATCATACATAATCATAACGGGGTTACATTTCATTTCATTTATCGTGATATCATGTCATTCATAACATGTTGTATACATACAATTTAGAAAACATAACATAATGCTCCATGTTTTTAACCTATCGTTTCATAACGTGCAATTCACACAACAATTACCTCAATGATCACACAAAACAATCTAAAAATAACATATCATATCACAATATATTCTATCATAAACATGTCATATCGTGAACACTTCGTGGTCATATCGTTTCCTAACTTATCATTGATGGTGTTAATATAACACATGCGGAAGCAATTTGAATCTTATGCACTTTTAGAACATCAATTATAGTAAATAACTAGCATGTTCATAAGTATTAAAACTTAATGAGTTTAGATACTAACCTTTTGTAGTTCAAACTCCTTTTTCTTCACGAACCGGTTTCGAACCACCACTAGTGTCTTCTCCACTATCCTCCGGCCTTAGAACGGGATTGTGGAATCCGGTGAGTGACTAAACTTGGGAGGGATTTTGTATATGTGAAGAGAGTGTTTGTGAGAGGTTTTTCTCAAGGTTTTTCACCAAGAAGAAGAAGACCTTCCATGTACCATGATCACTCTATTTAAAGAGTCATGTTTGCATGTTCATGCAAATTTGAGTTCACCAAATTTTGACACTCAAAATTCCACTCAAATGTTTGGGATTATGTGGCAAGCATGCATGTTTGAGTTAACCAAATTTTGACACTCAAAATTCCACTCAAACTTGTGGGGTTTATTTGGCAAACATGCAAGTTTGGTTAAACCAAATTTTGACACCTCAAAATTCCACTAACATGATTTTTCCATTAGATGAAAGTCAACATTTTGACTTTCTTCATTTTAATTCAACAATTAATTTGAATAATGAATTTCAAATTAAAGTAACATTAAATAATTAATTAAACTATTTAATTAATATTTAATATTAATTCAAATGCCAATCCCAATCAATTCCGACACATAATTGATTAAGATATTTAAATCTTATTTAAATATCTCAGATTCTCTCTTTTCGTTTAATTCGTAAATAAAATAAAATTGCGGTTAAATATATCGTATATATGTAACGCATATTCCCTAATTTGAATTCGAACACTTCGAACTCACTCGTCACACTGTTCTATGGTTTAGTCCGATATGAGCTAGCAGAGGGACCTAATGGACCTATAGATCATGGGCTCCAACGATTCAAGATTAACCGATTAAACTCATTAACCTGGTTAACCAACATTCGTTAACTACTAGGACACTCCACTATAGCCTAGTAGTTGCACTCCCCTCACTATAGATATATTTCTGTCCATCTGATATAACCATGATTAGTAAGTCGATCCTTCACAGGTTGTTCGTAACTAGAGCTGGGTCAATTTACCGTTTTACCCCTGAAGTTACTTCTTGTTCCTTATGTCTCACTGATCCTCTAATAAACAATTGGTTTGTGGTCCAACCAGTAAACCGAATCCCTCTCAGGCCAATGAGAGGGTGGGGCCCCTTGTTCAAGACCTGGAGTCAGTGCTTAAGGGAACTACCTTTCTTCTATCCCTAAAAGTGGGTAGGAGTGAATTCCGTCTTGCACCCCACGTCCCCAGCCATTCACCCAGTCTTACCCCTGAAATGGGAGGCCTGTTGAGTCGGCGAACTAGAGCCACTCTCACCCATGCAAATCTAAGGATAATTCCGAATAAACAGGAGTTCATGGTTAGCTCAGGATTAAAACCGAGTTACCTAGGTTATCGAATGAAAAGAAAATCAGTCTCAACAGTAAACGACTTTATAAAGTGAGAGTGGTTTTCTTCATGGTCCGATCTTATGCAATACTCATTGCATAGGACGCCCCCACTCACATGTCTCCACATGCACAATTTAGTGATCGCATTGTTTATATCATATACAAAAGTGGGCCGCATCCATAGTGTCCCCAGAATAAGGTACTCAGCCTTATCCTTATACTATAGATCATTTTGACTATATACTTGAACTTGATCCACTCTTATGTCTCTACATATAGTTCAAGTAATCATACTATAGCCAGAGTATTCTTAGTTTATTGGATTTAGATAAATGATTGTAAAGTTCACTTTATTCATGTAACGACCCAAAAAAAAAGAATAATAATAATTAAATAATTAAAATAATTAAAATAATAATTTTTCCTAAACTATTCTCCACTAACCCCTCCTTCCTCTCCCAACTATCTCTCCTCAACCAAATCATCAGTCAATATCCCAAATAAGAATACTGGATCATCAGTGGTTCCTACAATGAAAAAAAAAAAGAAAAAAAAAATACAAACAACCAGATTTACAAGGAGAGCTGGAGATTTAATTTGGAGAGAGATCTTGTTGTTATTACGGTGGTTGTTATTACGGTGAGTCATGTTTTAGATCTCTGATCTCTTTTTCATTTATCCAGATCAGATTTCCTTCTCGTTTATCTAATTATTCAGAATTAGATCTCTCGTTCTCTTCATTTAGATTTTTGGTTATGATGTTAGGTCATAGAAAATAACTAGAACAAATTTCCTTTTCTTTGTCTAGTTATTCAGAATTAGATCCCTGGTTCTCTTGCTCAGATATTTAGATTTTTTGTTATGACGTTAGGTCATAACTAGAACAGATGAGACAAATATTTGTCAATATAATAAAAGAAAATACAGACCAGATATAAAAATGGAATATAGGAAGTATTTGTCAATAGAATAAAAGAAAATACAGAACAGATAGAAAAATGGAATATAGGAAGTAAATACAAAATAAAGAGTAAAATAAAAGAATCGGAACAAAAAATTAACTCGTAAATAAGAAAAGAAAGAGGAAAGAGGAAAGAAGAAAGGAAAGATTTGGAATGAAAATTTATTGTGAATTTTAGATTTTAACAAAATTAAAGGAAGAAAAAAAATACATATAAGATAAAGGAAAGATTTGGAAGGAAAAATTAATTAGAATACAAAAAAAGATGAGAAGCCAAGATACTGTTAACAAAATCAAAAGAAAAGAAAAAAAAGAAATATATATATATACAGATAGGAGGTCAAATACTGTAAACAAAATCAAAAGAACGAGAGAAAAGTAGAAATGCAGGTAAAAGAAAAAAAAATAAAGAGCAGGAAGTAAAGGAGAAAATACAAGAAAAAAAAATAAAGAGCAGGAAGTAAAGAGGAAAGAAGTAAAAGAAAAAATACAAAGAAGGCATACAGAGGAAAAAAAATAGAAAAGGAAGGAAGAACTAAAAGAGAAAATAGAAGGCCACAATAGAATTGATTAAGTAAGAATTGATTAAAAATTGGTTAAGAATATGTCTTAAACAAAAATTGAGAAAAAAAGCAGAGTAAAGAAAAAATATCAAAAGACAAGAGATGAGTCCATCGAAATAAAAAATAGAAAATGAAATCTTAATATAAATACAATATATATATAATATGTGTATATCTATTTAGAGGTATATTATAAGGTTCCAAGACTTTATCTATGCAAAGTCTTTAATGCTCACATGAAGTTTAGCACATGAACCATGGTAAGAGTCACATAATTTAACATGAAATTGATGTCATGGATTCTTATAGGTTGGCTTGGATACAAAGGGAAAAAATCAAACTTTCATTAAAGATAAATTGGTGACAACCGTATAAGCTAATCAGGTAAGTGGCCTTACTATAGGATAGACTAAAATTTGTATGAGTTACGATGATGTTTGAACTATGTCGTAGGATGCGGTATATGAGTTATGATGATGTGTGAATTACGATACTTGATGATGTGCTCAGTATATATATATTTTGATGAATGTCGTATTTGATATGTTTGGTGCACTTTGTGGCAATATGATGAGTATGATGATTGCGTGACGTTTACCTTAATATGATGATGTTTTCCATATTGAGCATGCTATATGATGATGAGTGTCATATTGCATCATGTCGTTACATCGACATAGACACAACCCTAAGAGCATGAAAATGATATTAATATAAATATCGACGAGTTTGTGTTACCTAGAGTAACAAAGAGATGAGACTAGAGGGTTGTGTCAGAAGAGACATTATGATGGATTTAGAGAGACCTCATATTGTATGTTCATAAGCATAGGGCTACTTCTCTTAGAGATGATGAGTGCGGACGCGCACCGTATGATGAGCGCGAATGCGCACAGGTGCGAACGCACACAGATGAGGGTGTTCATGAGGTACATGACACTATGGGGTTTCGCTGACCTCCGGACGTCGCTACAGATTAGCTTGACCAGAGGGTCCAGGGGGTATGCTAGCGCCTGGGGATTCATGTTGGCTTTTTGGCTAGCCCTGGGGATTCATGTTGGCTTTTTGGCCTTGATCTCACTTTAATTAATTTCAATCAACTAATTGATGTTTTGATGATAACAAACCTACTTTTTAATTATTAACTATTTTCAGTATTTTGAACTGTACACAGTATAAGGTCGGGAATAACAATTTCAACGACTTTTCAATTACTCAAATCAGAACTAAAACGAAGAAATTACAGTCGAGACAACATACCCGACGTGATGATGTGGTAGCAAAATCAAAATATATCAAAGTATGACATTTATGATTTTGGGAGAGTAACAAATAGTGGAGTTTTTCTTATTACCATATTTTTAAATAAAGTTATTTTTACAAAATATAAATTTGAATCTAACCGTTACTCACATCGATTTTTTTATTACTATATTATATTATTATATTATTATATTTTAAAATTTTGGTGGTTACTCATATAGTTTTTATTATTATTATATTATTATATTTATAATAAATTTTGAATTTCATTT
>NW_019646485.1:18080-21005 GCF_002806865.2 Cucurbita pepo subsp. pepo
GGGGCCACTTACTGAGTATTCTTTGAAATACTCAGGCCGTGTGCGACATCATTTTTCAGGTAAAGGCAAGGCGCACTTGTACGGAGGACGGCGGCATCGCGAGCAGAGACTATGGCACGTGCATAGGATAGACTCATATTTAAATTCTTAGTTTTAAGTTAGAATAGGTTGTTTTACATTCCATTGTTTTAAATTATTTTGTATTTGTTTTTATTTTCTCTAAATTTTAGTATTTTGTATTTAAACACGTAAGACCATGGCTGTGTTTTCCAGAGAAAAAGTTGTTTTAAACGTTTTTGAAGTTTACGTTATAAATGATGTTCATGTAAGAGTTATATTTCCGCTTTATAAATGAGCATGACACGTTAGTGGCGACTCTAGATATGTGGAAATTTAGGGTCGTTACAATTCAATAACAATCTTTACTGAATAAACAACAATAATAACTTCATTGAAAATAGAATATGTTTTCCGTTTATTTTTGGAGGACTGTGATATTGTTCCACCATAGGTGGAATGAGAGGGTCTGTTGAAAGCCATTTTATTTTTCTCAAAATCTGCCATTTTTCTGTTTATTTTTGGAGGACTATAGATATTGTGCCATAAGTGAGATGAGAGATTAGTGGAGAGAGGCCAGTAAGTTTTATTTATTATTATTTTTTTATGTATTTTTTTTGTTATTTATTTATTGATTATTATTATTATTATTATTTTGATATATATTCTTTTATAATTATTTTTATTTGTTTAGTTTATTTATTTATTTCAATCATTTCTTTCGTGTACAATAAAAATCTTAAAATCGAAAACTTAAAAGAAAAGTTGTGTGTTAAAATAGGAGGAAGAAGATATCTTAAATAGGGAAGAAAGGTGGCAAAATTAGGAATTAATTTTTATTAATCTTTTAAAAAATATAATAATATAATTTTAAAATAATAAAATTTAAAATTTATTATAAATATAATAATATAATAATAAAAAGATCGGAGGTGAGTAATCATTAAATTTTAAATATCAAACTTTATTATAAATATAATAATAATAAAAAGAAATGTGAGTAAACGTTAAATTCAAATTTCAAAATTTATTATAAATAAAAATGAATGTGAGTAACGATAATGAAAAAATCAAATTTTATTATAAATATAATAATATAATAATATAATAAAAAGAAAATGAAAAATGAAAAATTTATTATAAATTTAATAATATAATAATATAATAAAAAGAAATGTGAGTAATTGTTAAATTCAAAATTCAAAATTTATTATAAATATAATAATATAATAACATTAATAAATGTAAGTAACGATTTTTTTTCTTCTTTTTATTTTATTAAGTAATATTAATTTGGTTACCAATATTTANGATATATGATGTATAATAATTTTACTTTTATTTCACAAAAGTAATTAAAAAAAATGTATCATTTGTTACTCAAGTTCTAAGTGAGTTACTTTGATTGGTCCACGATGTTAATTTAGCCGCCACATTATTACGTCTGGTATCTCTTGTTGGCTTTTTGGCCCTTGATCTCACTTTAATTAATTTCAATCAATTAATTGATCGATGTTTTGATGATAACAAACCTACTTTTAATTATTAACTATTTTCAGTATTTTGAACTGTCCACAGTATAAGGTCGGGAATAACGATTACAACGACTTTTCAATTACTCAAATCAGAGCTAAAACGAAGAAATTAGAGTCGAGACAATATATCCAACGTGATGATGAAAATGATGAACAAATCAAAATATATCAAAGTATGACATTTATAATGTTGGAAGAATAACAAATTGTGGAATTTTTCTTATTATATGGTGTTATCTTTTCAACTCTTTCCTATTTAATTTCAAAATTATTATTGTGATTTATTGTGTGTTCTACTTATCGTTGTTTTGACTTAAATTATTTTGTTCCAGTAATTATTATCAAACTTATGTGTAAAAAGTTTCATCATTAGAAAAATTAATCAATGAGAATTCTATAGCCCAAAAATAAATAAAGAAATAAAGAATAAAAATAATTATAAAAATAGTTAAAATTATAATAATAAAAAAATAAATTCAATTAATTAATTAATTTAAAAAAATAAAAAAATAAAAAATAAAAAAACAAATCTTTCCCATCTCTCTCCACTAACCTCTCATTCCTTCCCACAGTTATCTCTCCCTCTGTCATCTAGGCTGCAAAAAATAAACAGAAAATCTGACAAAAAAAAAAAAGAAAGAAACAGAAAACAACCATCATAGAAGAAGTATTTGAACGGATTGCAGTTCGTTATTACGGTAAAATTCTATCTCAGAACTCCTTTTCCTTTATAGTTATGCTTATAAGAAATTAATTTAGGATCAAATCTTCTTTCCTNTAATCAGATCCCATGTTCAATTAATTAGATAGTAGCCAAATTAAAATTGGCCAATAATATCGATTTACAGAAGGAAAATAAATATAAAATTAGAGTAATATCTTATTTACAGATGTTTACAAAACTGAGAATCTATTTACAGAATGGGAATGAAAATAATTACCACGATCGAGGAGGGAAGATTGAGGGAGGAGGGAAGATTGAGGGAAGATTTGTTAAACAGAATTTAAAAATATAACAGGAGATATTAGAGGGCATGAAACTCCATTCAATTCTGTCTAACACTAAATATCAGAATTTTAACGAGATAAATTAGAGAAATAATTGTATAGAGTTCAAACTTGAAACTGATGTTATGGGCTCACATAGGTTGGCTTGGATTTCAAAGGACGGAATCGAACTTTCAGTAAGGATATATACGTGACAACGACTTAAGCTAGCCAGGTAAGTGACCTTACTATCGGCATGGTTATATTTGATGTTGACACGTGCCCTGTGGTTCTGTACGTGTCATATATATTGATATGTGTGAATTGTCTGTGGATCGATATGCTT
>NW_019646485.1:29252-48721 GCF_002806865.2 Cucurbita pepo subsp. pepo
GGAAGTAGCCCTATGCTTATGAACATACAATATGCATGAGGTCCCTCTAAATCCATCATAATGTCTCTTCTGACACAACCCTCTAGTCTCATCTCTTTGTTACTCTAGGTAACACATACTCGTGGATATTTATATTAATATCATTTTCACGCTCTTAGGGTTGTGTCCTATGTCGATCTAACGACATGATGCAATATGGCACTCATCATCATATAACATGCTCAATATGGAAAACATCATCATATTAAGGTAAACGTCACGCAATCATCATACTCATCATATTGCCACAAAGTGCATCAAACATATCAAGTACGACATTCATCAAAATATATATATACTGAGCACATCATCAGGTATCATAACCCACACATCATCATAACTCATATACCGCATCGTACGACATAGTTCATACAACATCGTAACTCATACAATTTTTAGCCTATCCTATAGTAAGGCCACTCTGCCCATTTCCTGTAAAATCTTTTACACACACAAGGGGTAGATCCGAATTTCTGAACCCTCTCAGATCCGGGAGTGTTAGGCCTTTATGAACCAAACGAATACCATAAGCGGAATTAGGGGGAGAAGGAGACTCGAAAACGGAGGAAGGAGGAGGAAAAAAGGACGTCAGAACGCTGTGACCGAAAACCTGTGAGATCGACGGCGGCATCGCACATCCCGAGATCGTTGCACATGCATAGAATAGTTGTTTTCCATTTCATAGTATAGGTTAGTATAGGTTGAATTTCATTTACATTCAAAGTATAGGTTAGTTTAGGTTGAATTCCCGTTTGCATCATTAGTATAGGTTAGTATAGGTTGAATTGTAATCGCATAATAAATCGTAGGGTAAGACAGTTGTTTCAGTGTTGTTCTTTTTCTTTTCTTTCCCTTATATTCGTTATTCACGAGCTAATAAAAGGCGTGTAAGTCGCATTTATGATAAGAGCTCATTTAATGTAAATTCCGCATTTCAAGGTATAGTAATGACTTTAGATTAAATAGGTAAAATTTAGGGTCCTTACAAATACACCCGAGTCCGCATTCTCGGTTTATACCCTCTTCTTCCTCTCATTTTCTCTCTTCTTCATAGTCCACCCCTCATAGAATTCTCATGGGAATTTTCCATTCTCTCTCTCTCTCTTTTTCTTTTTTGTTCTATTTTCGGCTTGGCTTGGTGTTTATAGGACCGTGCATTGCAGAAATATGTGCTGAACTTTGCATTTCTTTTGAGAAGTGGGATGACGGATTTTGCTCGGGTGATAAATGCACTTGTGCGAAGCAATGTGCTTAGTCCATGCTTTAATGGGTTTGTAATTCACCACAGTTGTTGCTATCTGTATGTAATAAGCAGACTCCAATTCTACTTAATTGCACAACATGTATACTCATCGAAGCTTCCTTCTTCCTTCTAATATTTTATAATTTTTTATCTCAACTCGCAAGTTCAAATTGATAGAATCACAAGTTTCGTCAGTTGCGTAAATTGATGCAATCAAGTTCAAAGCTTCCTGCTTCTTTCTTCCTTCTTCATTTCCATTGTCAAACATTACAGCTAAAAACAAATTATTGTTAAACAATAATAAGATGGATGCCAAACAGGTTGCTATAGCCGTTGGATCATACCCCATCGCTGACGACCTCACAAGTTGTACACATCATCAGTCCGTCGTGACAAGTCTATACAATCGACCATTTTGAATCGATTTGGTTAGATCGAGTTGGTGCAGCACTACCCACTCCTCGATAAACACATGGCCCAAATGGCTAGCTAAACATATGGTAATTCATGAGAGGGTGCATGTCAAATTGTCAAAAGANGGTGTTTATAGGACCGTGCATTGCAGAAATATGTGCTGAACTTTGCATTTCTTTTGAGAAGTGGGATGACGGATTTTGCTCGGGTGATAAATGCACTTGTGCGAAGCAATGTGCTTAGTCCATGCTTTAATGGGTTTGTAATTCACCACAGTTGTTGCTATCTGTATGTAATAAGCAGACTCCAATTCTACTTAATTGCACAACATGTTTACTCATCGAAGCTTCCTTCTTCCTTCTAATATTTTATAATTTTTATCTCAACTCGCAAGTTCAAATTGATAGAATCACAAGCTTCGTCAGTTGCGTAAATTGATGCAATCAAGTTCAAAGCTTCCTGCTCCCTTCTTCCTTCTTTATTTCCATTGTCAAACATTACCGCTAAAAACAAATTATTGTTAAACAATAATAAGATGGATGCCAAACACGTTGCTATAGCCGTTGGATCATACCCCATCCCTGACGGCCTCACAAGTTGTACACATCATCAGTCCGTCGTGACAAGTCTATACAATCGACCATTTTTAATCGATTTGGTTATATCGAGTTGATGGCAGCCACTCCCCCATAAACACATGACATGGCCCAAATGGCTAGCTAAAAATATGGTAATTCATGAGAGGGTGCATGTCAAATTTTCAAAAGAAAATCCAACTAACTAATTTGAGTAAAAATGTAAAAAAAACTAAATAAAGAAAACCACGGGCTTTTATAAACTTAGAAGTCATGGATCTTAGGATATTTTTCTATGATGTCAATACTTGCCATCTCCTCTCCATGAATTTTCTTTCTATGGGCAATTATAAGAGTTCGAGCAAAGTAGTTAGACACTGATTCTCCCGTCTTCATGCGAAGAACCTTCCACTATTTTCGAAGAGCCTGCAGCTTTGCACGTTTGACTTGAACTTATCCCTGGTACTTATGTTTCAAGGAGTGTCAAATATCCTTGGTCGTGTCTTTCTTCAAAATGGTTTCTAGAGTTGGACGATCTATGGCTTGGAAGAGATAGTTTTTGGCTTTTAAATCCTTCAACTTGAGATATTCAATTGCTTTCTAATATTCTTCTATATCAGAAGGTTTTCCATCCTCTTACATTTTTTTTAAGAAAAATCTAATAAAAAGTTCAATTTTATTTTACAGAGTTGTGAAAGAAGAAATAATAAAAGAAATTATGAAATTAAACAAAAACAAAAACNAAGAAGAAATAATAAAAGAAATTATGAAATTAAACAAAATAAAATAAATATATTTTTATATTTTAAAACTAAAATAAACCAGTTGCTTTTATTGGACTTAATATTCATAAACCAGTTGCTTTTATAATTNATATATTTTAATAATAAGTTAGAATATATCTGATATATTTAGGGACTTGTTAGTTATATATATATATATTTTTTCTATTGTTATGTATTAGTTGATAGTTTGTATCCTATTTAGACGTGGTAAACGTGAATGAAGATCATACTTTCGATCCCAATTCTATTTCTATTTCTCATTCTTAACACTATGCTACATGCTAATTGTGTTGCGCTTATCATCTTAAATTTCTCACATACGAAGAGAGGTATACCTAAATTCCTACCTTTTATACAGATTATGAAAGATAATTAATAGAAAGAAGGTTACGCTTCTACTTTAAATTTGTATNAAACATACCAATGTTAGATTTTTAGTGTCATTGAATTTTTCGATTAGAGTTAAAAAAATAATTGACATAACAAAAACACTAGTTAAAATATTTAGATATTTGTATTATTGAGACTAAAATATTAAAAAATGAAAATGTGGAAAGAAGGTTATTATAAATTAATACGGCAAGGAAACGGGCCATGTTCTAAATCCCAAAACTATTTTTGATATCTGCAATCTTCATCCTTTCAATGCACGGAAGATATCAACATTTGAATTTCACACCCACCGATTAAACGGTAATGTTTAACCATCACAAAAACCATAATTAAACGGTATAAAACTTAAGCTTTCCAATTCCAGATTTTATAAACCGGGCTATGCTACATGCTAATTGTGTTGCGCTTATCATCTTAAATTTCTCGCATACGAAGAGAGGTATACCTAAATTCCTACCTTTTATACGGATTATGAAAGGTAATTAATAGAAAGAAGGTTAGGCTTCTACTTTAAATTTGTATTTAAGAAATAGGTTACTTTTATTAATAGTATAATTTGAGACGATCCATCAATGTTAACCGCGTGGACTAGAAAAGAATAAAATAAAATAACTTCCTTTCAAGAACGGCCAGCATAGAACTTGACAATTCTTTCCTTGAAATCCCACGGAAATCAAGGAGACGTTACAGAGATNGATAAACCGGGCTATGTATTAAGTGGATATTTTGGAGATATATTTTAATAATCGGTTAGAATATATAACTAACTAAATCTTGTAAATAAATAAAATATACCGTCAATCAAATCTATACTATCAACTCCGTCAATTTCCTATGGAGCAAAATCTGAAACTTTATTTAACTGAAGGAGAGAAGTTGAATGATCCAAGTAAATACAGACGGTTGATTGACAGATTAATATATTTGACCGTCACTAGGCCTGACATAGCTTATTAGCCAATTTATGCATGAACCAAGAAAACCACATTGGGAGGCAGCTCTTCGAGTTCTAAGGTACATCAAAGGCACTCCTGGTCAAGGACTCCTACTGCCATCTGAAAACAATTTAAGATTACAAGCATATTGCGATTCTGACAGGGGTGGTTGTCGAACTTCCAGACGGTCTATTTCTGGATTCTGCATTTTCCTCGGAAATTCAATTATTTCTTGGAAATCTAAAAAGCAGACTAATGTGTTCAGATCATCAGCAGAAGCCGAGTATCGAGCTATGACAAATACTTATTTAGAATTAACTTGGTTAAGATACATTCTTCAAGACTTGAATGTTCCACTGTCCGAACTAACATTATTATATTGTGATAATCAAGCAGCATTACATATAGCAGCCAATCCAGTTTTTCACGAATGTACGAAACACATTGAAATAGATTGTCATATAGTTCGAGAAAAGTTACAAGCTGGAATCATCAAACCGTGTTATGTTTCGACCAAAATGCAATTGGCAGATGTTTTTACTAAAGCTTTCGGAAGACAGCAGTTTGACTTTTTGAAGGACAAGTTGGGTGTGATCGACATACACTCTCCAACTTGAGGGGGAGTATTAAGAGGATATTTTAGAGATATATTTTAATAATAAGTTAGAATATATCTGATATATTTAGGGACTTGTTAGTTATATATATATATATTTTTTCTATTGTTATGTATTAGTTGATAGTTTGTATCCTATTTAGACGTGGTAAACGTGAATGAAGATCATACTTTCGATCCCAATTCTATTTCTATTTCTCATTCTTAACACTATGCTACATGCTAATTGTGTTGCGCTTATCATCTTAAATTTCTCACATACGAAGAGAGGTATACCTAAATTCCTACCTTTTATACAGATTATGAAAGATAATTAATAGAAAGAAGGTTACGCTTCTACTTTAAATTTGTATTTAAGAAATAGGTTACTTTTATTAATAGTATAATTTGAGACGATCCATCAATGTTAACGGCGTGGACTAGACGAGAATAAAATAAAATAACTTCCTTTCAAGAACGGCCAGCATAGAACTTGACAATTCTTTCCTTGAAATCCCACGGAAATCAAGGCTACGTTACAAAGATGAGGTGTTTCGCTGCTATAAAATGGGGAACCGATATCCAAACATTCCCGTGTAGCAAGCAATAATTGAAGAAAAGTATGGCAGGACAAAGCTTGAGAAATCTCAAAATTGTAGTGTTCATCTTCCTAGCCCTTACTTCTGGTACTTGATCCTTCCTGCTTCTCCATGTTGATTTAGATTGACAGATAGTATTAAAAAGAAGGTTTTTGTTTGTATGAACAAGTTTGTGTTACTTTTGCAGGATGGATGGTGGTGCAGACGGAGGGGCGGACATGCTATAAACACAGCGATGCGTTTATAGGACCGTGCATTGCAGAAACGTGTGCTGAACTTTGCATTTCTTTTGAGAAGTGGGATGACGGATTTTGCTCGGGTGATAAATGCACTTGTGCGAAGCAATGTGCTTAGTCCATGCTTTAATGGGTTTGTAATTCACCACAGTTGTTGCTATCTGTATGTAATAAGCAGACTCCAATTCTACTTAATTGCACAACATGTTTACTCATCGAAGCTTCCTTCTTCCTTCTAATATTTTATAATTTTTATCTCAACTCGCAAGTTCAAATTGATAGAATCACAAGCTTTGTCAGTTGCGTAAATTGATGCAATCAAGTTCAAAGCTTCCTTCTTCCTTCTTCCTTCTTCATTTCCATTGTCAAACATTACAGCTAAAAATAAATTATTGTTAAACAATAATAAGATGGATGCCAAACAGGTTGCTATAGCTGTTGGATCATACCCCATCGCTGACGGCCTCACAAGTTGTACACATCATCAGTCCGTTGTGACAAGTCTATACAATCGACCATTTTTAATCGATTTGGTTAGATCGAATTGATGCAGCACTAGCCACTCCCGGGTAAACACATGGCCCAAATGGCTAGCTAAAAATATGGTAATTCATGAGAGGGTGCATGTCAAATTGTCAAAAGAAAATCCAACTAACTAATTTGAGTAAAAATGTAAAAAAAAACTAAATAAAGAAAACGACTAGCTTTTATGAACTTAGAAGTCATAGATCTTAAGATATTTTTCTACGATGTCAATACTTGCCATCTCCTCCCTTTGTACATTAGAGAGTACTATAGATGAATACAACGTCACACATTTAGGACCATGGTACATTAGAGAGTACTATAGAGAAATTTCTGATTGTGCCTAGTGGGAAGCCGATCCTGCACTATTCTACTCTAGAATGGCATAGAAGTAAGGAGTATTGTTAAGTGCCATTAAGGGAGTTTCTGGCTAGTGCTTAGTAAAAGACACATATGGAGTTATAGGTAGATTGAGAGGTCACGATTACCTTTGAGCTCAAAACATACCAGCACCCCAACTTATGCACGAGAAGTGCAATGACGTAATGGACCTTGGAAAGTAGGAAACTAGAGGTTAAGTGCACCCAAATTTGAATGTACCTTGACTTACACCCTTGAAATAGGAGTAAGTAGGGTATATGAACCTTAAGAACCAAGAAGGGTTAAATATGAACTTTAGGAGTATGAGAAGGATAAATATGAACTTTAAGAGCATTTATTGAATCAAAGTCATGGCTTTGTCAAGTTTAGGACCCTGAATAAGCATATAGCATAAGAACCAATGAATATAACAAGTTTTGGTTACAGCCTACAAGTAGGTGCTTATTGAGTATTTTTTTTTATATTCATTCGAGATGTTCTTTGTTTTTATANAAGCTTGAGAAATCTCAAAATTGTAGTGTTCATCTTCCTAGCCCTTACTTCTGGTACTTGATCCTTCCTGCTTCTCCATGTTGATTTAGATTGACAGATAGTATTAAAAAGAAGGTTTTTGTTTGTATGAACAAGTTTGTGTTACTTTTGCAGGATGGATGGTGGTGCAGACGGAGGGGCGGACATGCTATAAACACAGCGATGCGTTTATAGGACCGTGTATTGCAGAAACGTGTGCTGAACTTTGCATTTCTTTTGAGAAGTGGGATGACGGATTTTGCTCGGGTGATAAATGCACTTGTGCGAAGCAATGTGCTTAGTCCATGCTTTAATGGGTTTGTAATTCACCACAGTTGTTGCTATCTGTATGTAATAAGCAGACTCCAATTCTACTTAATTGCACAACATGTTTACTCATCGAAGCTTCCTTCTTCCTTCTAATATTTTATAATTTTTATCTCAACTCGCAAGTTCAAATTGATAGAATCACAAGCTTCGTCAGTTGCGTAAATTGATGCAATCAAGTTCAAAGCTTCCTTCTTCCTTCTTCCTTCTTCATTTCCATTGTCAAACATTACAGCTAAAAATAAATTATTGTTAAACAATAATAAGATGGATGCCAAACACGTTGCTATAGCCGTTGGATCATACCCCATCCCTGACGGCCTCACAAGTTGTACACATCATCAGTCCGTCGTGACAAGTCTATACAATCGACCATTTTTAATCGATTTGGTTAGATCGAATTGATGCAGCACTAGCCACTCCCGGGTAAACACATGGCCCAAATGGCTAGCTAAAAATATGGTAATTCATGAGAGGGTGCATGTCAAATTTTCAAAAGAAAATCCAACTAACTAATTTGAGTAAAAATGTAAAAAAAACTAAATAAAGAAAACCACGGGCTTTTATAAACTTAGAAGTCATGGATCTTAGGATATATTTCTATGGTGTCAATACTTGCCATCTCCTCCCCATGAATTTTCTTTCTATGGGCAATTATAAGAGTTCGAGCAAAGTAGTTAGACACTGATTCTCCCGTCTTCATGCGAAGAACCTTCCACTATTTTCGAAGAGCCTGCAGCTTTGCACGTTTGACTTGAACTTATCCCTGGTACTTATGTTTCAAGGAGTGTCAAATATCCTTGGTCGTGTCTTTCTTCAAAATGGTTTCTAGAGTTGGACGATCTATGGCTTGGAAGAGATAGTTTTTGGCTTTTAAATCCTTCNAGGACCATGGTACATTAGAGAGTACTATAGAGAAATTTCTGATTGTGCCTAGTGGGAAGCCGATCCTGCACTATTCTACTCTAGAATGGCATAGAAGTAAGGAGTATTGTTAAGTGCCATTAAGGGAGTTTCTGGCTAGTGCTTAGTAAAAGACACATATGGAGTTATAGGTAGATTGAGAGGTCACGATTACCTTTGAGCTCAAAACATACCAGCACCCCAACTTATGCACGAGAAGTGCAATGACGTAATGGACCTTGGAAAGTAGGAAACTAGAGGTTAAGTGCACCCAAATTTGAATGTACCTTGACTTACACCCTTGAAATAGGAGTAAGTAGGGTATATGAACCTTAAGAACCAAGAAGGGTTAAATATGAACTTTAGGAGTATGAGAAGGATAAATATGAACTTTAAGAGCATTTATTGAATCAAAGTCATGGCTTTGTCAAGTTTAGGACCCTGAATAAGCATATAGCATAAGAACCAATGAATATAACAAGTTTTGGTTACAGCCTACAAGTAGGTGCTTATTGAGTATTTTTTTTTATATTCATTCGAGATGTTCTTTGTTTTTATAAATGGAAAGTAGACTAGTATGGATGTTGGAGCACGTGGAACTGTGCAACTATAGGGAGGACCCCTTTAGATTGAGTCTTGTTATTTTAATATCATTTTAATCTTGCTTCTTGAAGTTTGGTATGGATATTATTTTGTACTTTTAAACTAATTTATGTTAGATTTATTATTGAGATTGAATTGTAAATTTCATGCACCCTCACTTTACAAATTTGAAAAATTTTACTGCCTTTCTACCGATAAGTTCATGTCCTTTTTATTGTTGAGTCCATGGTGATTCATAATTCAAAGATTCAACAACAGTTATATGATGAAAAGGATGGAAGAATGATGTAAATCATAATCATGTACCATGATTTGAAATTACGAAACCTCATGCATGTTATATGTTACGAGCACAAGATATTTCTTCAGTATGTTTTGTATGGACACATACAACATGATATGATACGTCATTTTAAATTTGAAATGAATTCTGTGAACGTTTAAGTTCGTGAACATTTGAAGTTAATTAATTTAAATGATTTTCTGCACATAATAGTCATGAAGCCTTATTCTTAAGTGAAAACGTACAATAGTAATTATTTGCAGCCAATTATGTATAATTTTGTTCGGAGTGCTACACGTCACGATCATGCTTGTCCAAAGCATGTTGCTCATGGTCGCATACTCATTGCATGCAGAACCCCTTGCCTTGTATCACTTTACTGCTTTCCTTTATCACTTTCATGATGTATAGTTCCTTTTTTGTATTTCTTAAGTTTATGACATTTCGACAGAATCATGTCTGTCCCTAGTAGACCAGAAATACCCCAAGATATACTAAAGGAGATGCGACTAGTCATCAATTCTTCCACGGAGTTATATGTTCTCTACGCCGTTGTGTTGCCTTTCTCACTTATAGCGAGTAACATTTCTTTCAACCTTTCTTTCAATCTTGCATTCAACCTGTCTTTTGAAATCCTCTCTGCTCCCGTTGCCAAGCCAATTTCGAGTTGCGCTCGGTGCTGTGAGTGAGTATCGCACAATTGCTTGTAAATATCTCGAGGGGGTGTGATTGTGATAGTTGGAATTAGAGCCTAGTTGGCTACTAGATGGTCACTGAACTTTCCGAAGATGTCAAGATAACAATTCACATGGTTATGACAGAAATGGCCTATTTGAGTACTAGACTGAACATCACTACGAGAGTGGTAGGGAACCAAGCCCTTCCAAAGACGGCTAGGGCAGTTTAACAAGGTAAAGGTGTCGGAACCCAAACCTTTCTATGTGGTTCGATTATTTTATCTTCAACCTCGAACAATACTTTCAAGCAACAAACACTGTGACAGAGGAAACCAAAATCACGCTATCTACAATGTACTTAGCTAGGAATGCGAAGTGTCGTGGAGGTTGAATTACTTGGACATCGAGGAAGGTCGATGCACCGTGGACACATGGAAAATATTGAAACAAGAATTACGATCTCAATATTTTTGGAGAATATATAGATCCTCGCAAAGAGTAAATTAAGAGAACTAGAAAACAAACCGGAAATATTCGATAATGCGTCAAACAGATAGTAGTGCTAATGTTGGACAGTTGAAGCCTTGGGCTGTTAAGAAAGAAGAAAACTAAATTTAATATACAATAGAAGTCATGTATGTGATGAACTCAAAGAGCTCTATAAATAGCTTTACAAAGCCACCAAAAAAATAATAATAATAAATAAAGCTAATAAATAGTAACCACTAACTAATCAAATCAAAAGACAATAAATCAAATCACAAACTCGTGTAAAGTTCAAACTATACGGTAGCGACTTCAAGAACTTTCCACTCCCTAGGTGTTGGTAGAATGATTGTTTGACCTAAGCACTAAACAGTCTCATGATGTAAGAAGAAATTCACCCTCCTCGAGCGCGGGAGTAATAACTATCAATCCAACTCTTCTAAGAGCGAGGGAGGCGAGAGAACATACACAGAAAGTAGAGACCATAGACCCTAAAAAAAAATGAGAACTCAAGGAGAGGGCTCCATCAGAACCAGTAGAACCGGCCTCCACCGACCTATTTCATATGTAAGCGGGTCCATAAAGCGTATGACTACCCCAGTAAAGCAGACATTCAGGCATTCTAGACGACCTTGGGAATAGAATTTGAACCTTGTTCCGGGATTGTCGAGACAGGGACTATCCTATCCGAGAGTGATGACAACCCTAGTATGAGTGCCCTAAAGTTTTTTTTTTCAACACTCCCGAAGAAAACAGAAGAGTCAAAAGAGCCAATAGAGAGATAGCTTAGGTATATAGAGGCGTAGATTAACTACAAGACAACCAAGAGCACTATGGTCCCTGGGGCCACTGACAGTTTTATGAAAGAAGTTGAAGCCAAACAACTGGACATCAACTAGCATCGAGATTCGATGAGATGAAAGTTGTCAATTTGGTAGCCTTACCCATCCTAGGGGTAGTTAAGAGGGTCGTCATGAAATTGGAGACATGAAGTGGTTAAATTGACTTTGTTATCATCAAGATAGACGATTTTGACATGGTACTTGGAATGGAATTCTTACTCGAACACAAGGTCATATCTATACCCTTGCAAAACGCTTGGTCATCACAAGGACACTTTTCACAGTCACCAAACAAAAATAAGGCAACCTAAAGCGGTAAAGATGATATCGGTACTCCAACTCAAATGGGGTCTAGCTCACCACGATCCCACCTTCATGGCCATCCCTGTAGTGGAGGGGGGAATTCGTCAGAACAAATACCCACTAAGATACAAGAGATATTGGAAACGTATCGTGACGTTATGTTGGAGAGATTACCAAAGACACTACCTCAGCAAAGAGGTATAGACATAAGATCGAGCTGCTATCGGGGTCAAGCTATCGGTCAAGAATGCATACCAAATGGTGTCTCTCGAACTTGCAGAGTTGCGAAAGTAGCTCAACAAACTACTGTGCGCAGGGTTCATTAGACCTACAAAGGCACCCTACCGAGCCCCAGTATTGTTCCAAAAGAAGAAGGATGGCAAATTTTGCTTGTGCACGACTATCGCGCCTTGAATAAGATGACCATCCATAATAAATACCCACTACCCATCATCATCAATTTGGTTGATTGACTCCATGGCACAAAATATTTCTCAAAACTGAACTTGAGGTCTGGCTACTATCAAGTCTGAATAGCTAAGGGCGACGAGCCCCTGGAAATCTATGTCACGAGATATGGCGCTTTCAAATTCCGTTATCATGTGGTTTGGTTTTACCAAAGCTTTAACTACGTTATGCACGTTAATGAACCAAGTTTTTCACGAATACCTTGATGAATTTGTGGTGATATATATTGATGATATCATGTTTTAATGTTAAACCATCGAAAAACACCAGACTCACTTGCAAGGAAAAGATGAAGGAAAACTAGTTGTATTTAAAGAGAAAAATGCTCATTTGCCCAAATTGCATTAACTTTCTCGGGCACATCATTGAAGCAAGTTGAATTGGGATGGAAGATGAGAAAGTCAGGGGCATCAAGGATGGGAAGGTCCCTACCTCACTCGTTCCTCGAATTAGCCAATTACTACTGACGATTCGTTCAAGGATTCTCAAGATGGGTCGACCCCATGATAGAGCTACTGAGGAAGGATCACAAATGGAACTAGACACCTGAGTGTCAATTAGCCTTTGAGGACTTGAAGAGGGTCATGATAGAAGGGACACCTGAGTGTCAATTAGCCTTTGAGGACTAATGCCTCTTGTTTTCCCTAGGGGACATCCTTCTATAAGATGGACAACCCATCGCTATGAGAGCCGAAAGTTAAACGAGGCAGAAAGGAGGTATGCCGCTTCCAAGAAAGAAATGCTGGTTGTGGTTCATTGTTTGTGAATCTGGAGGCAATATCTCCTTGGGGCCAAGTTTATAATCAAGACATACAACAACTCCATTTGCTACTTCTTTGACCAGCTTAAGCTATCCTCAATGTAAACACGTTGACAAGAATGTGTGGCATAATTTTACTTTCAACTTGAGCACAAGCCGAGTAGAGCAAACCAAGTTGCAATGTCTTGAGTCGGAAGAGCGAACATGTGATTCTGTGCATGCTAGCTCATCTACAAGCAAACAAGTTAAGCGGAATAATACGAGAGAGTATCGGTGAACATCTAGTTAAAGACGCAGTCGCCCAGGCCATTATGCAATCAGCCAGGGAGGGAAAGACCCACAAATTTTGGGTAAAAAACAACCTACTCCTTACCAAAGGAGATCAACTATATGTTCTCCATTTGAGTAACTTGGGGAGACTTCTACTAAAGGAATGTCACGACACTCTGTGGGCATGCCACAAAGAGTGGCAACGAACCTATGCACTCCTTAAAAAGAGATACGATGTAATGTAGTTCACGAAGACATGTCTTATCTGCCAATAAGACAAGCTCAAACAGACGAAAATTGCAAGATTATTGGAACCCCTATCAATCTCCTCTCGACTATGCGAGAGTGTATCTCTGGACTTTATCACTTATCTCTCCAAGGTAGAAGAATTTGAATCCATCTTAGTGATCGTAGACAGGTGTTCCAAGTACATCACGTTTGTCCCGACTACCAAATCATTTTCAGCTAACTGTTCTTCCAAAACATTGTCAAAGTGTGAGGCATTCCCACGAGTATCATCAGCGACCGTGCTGGAAGATTTATGGAAACCTTCTAGACTAAACTATTTAAGTCACTCGGGTCCAACCTAAACATATCTTCAAGCTACCGCCCCTAAAAAGATGGACAAAGCGAAAGATTTAACATCATGCTTGAAGAATTCTTACGTTGCTTTATCAATGCACGGCAGAAGAATTAGATTTAGATGTTCAATGTTGGCCAGTTTAGTTTCACTTGTCAGCAAAGCTCATCAACGACAAATAGCCACCCATGCCCCATGTCATTAACCATCCCTATGCTAGAAAAAGTCTACAGGCTTATAACTTCACAAAGGAGTGGAAGCAAACCTTCAAAGTAGCACGTGCCTACCTGGAGAAAGTTTAAGTTCTGATCAAGCTGAGACAAAAAAAGATTCAATTTCGAGGAAACAGGGACCATAGATTAGTGCAAAAGTACGAAGGGCTCATTGAACTCATTGATAAAGTCGGGAAGATTTCATATCGCCTTTAACTACCGACATGGATGAATATTCACCTTGTCATCCATGTAAGTAGCTTGAAACCAATACCATCCAAATGTTATGATCATCAACGTAATGTAGTGACTCGATCCCCTAGTCAATATGAAAGATACAAGCAAAAAAGAAGTATAAGAGATCTTAGCTGAACGAACACGTCGCATCAGCAACCCCAGAAAAAACGTGCAAGAATTCCTAGTGAGGTAGAAATGGCTCTCATAGGCAAAAATCAGATGGGAACGCACTGATGATTGAAGTCGATTGCAATTTAGATAGAAGAGTTTGAAAAGGTGTCATGTTCTAAATCCCAAAACTATTTTTGATATCTGCAATCTTCATCTTTTCAATGCACGAAAGATATCAACATTTGAATTTCACACCCACCGATTAAATGGTAATGTTTAACCATCACGAACTCCGTCGCTTCTCACACGTTGCACACCGTTGAACGAGGAAGATAGAGCATCGGGTTTTCGGATCTCCTCAGATCTGGGAGCTTTCAACCAATACGAACCAAATGAATGCTATAAAAGGGAAGAGGGAAAAGAGGAAACTCGAAAATGAAAGAAAAAGTGAAAGAAAACGGACGTTGGAGCGGCTTTATTGAAGAGAAAGAAAAGTTGCCGGCATTTTCTTGTAAATGGGTGAAGGAGACAAAGTCCGACCCGTGACCCGGATCCATGCCGAACCATAACCCAGTCTACCTACAACCGTGCCTCGGCCCAATCCAGAAACCTGTAGCCCAATGATATCCACGCCTTGGCCTAACCCATCAATCCCGACCTGAAACCACAACGAAGACCCGACTCGAGAACCTGCGGCCGACCCACGAACCGAAGTCTGAGAACCCACACAGACGGTCCAACCATCCACAGCCGAAACCCACTCGACCCAACGAAACCACCTACGAACCGAAACCAAACCCGTAGCCGTGAACCGCAACTTAACTCGTATGCGGCCATCGACTCGGCCCAGCCCAACCCACGCCTCGGCCTAACCCAATTAACCACGACCCAAGACCAAAAAACCAAAACTGGCCCAGACTGCAAGCCCAATCTACCAGCAGACACAGACGCCAGCCCAATACCCGACGCTGAAGGCCCAACCCCACCTGCAACCAAAGCCCTGCAGCCCATTGCAACCCAAAACCCGTGACCGAAGTCCAACCCGTGCCTCGACCCAATTTTAACACTGCACAGGCAGCCGCTTCTTGTTGCGCGACATGTCAGTGTCCGACGTAAAGTCTCCTCGACTCTGGTGACTTAGTCAGCTTAGCGGCGGCTTCTTGGCTCGAAAAATTATTTTTGACCTATTCGGCATCGTTTCAACACTCTCGAACCAGATTTCAACCTCGTTTAAGGTAAGATAGGTCAATTTAAGGACGTATTTAACAATTTCAAGTTGGATTATAATTATGTTTGTTAAATACTAACAAAGGCGTTGAACGATCCAATAGGCACCAACTCTGACGATAGTGTAGGACGCATACGAAGAGCTTGGAGCTTACGTATATATTTTAGGGAGTACATCGGCTAAGGCTTACCAAGTAAGTGGCTCTATCGTTGTAGGTTATGCAATTGTATGTTTTATGTTGGCACGTGCCTGTGGATTCGCATGTGTCATAAATTGTATGTTAAACTGTTACGATTTAATACGTAAAAGTATGAAATGTGAACGTATGCTGTTTTTTGTAATGATTTGATGTGCGATATAGTGTGATGTGATGTGATGTGTTATATTTAGAATGTTTATGTGATCTTGAGATGATTTCTGCATGAATCGCACGTCATAATATGTTATAATAAAAGCATGAAATGTGATGTTATGTGTTTCCTAAATTGTATGTAAAGAGCATGATATGCTTGACATGAAAAAAATCTATAACATGAAATATAACCCCATTAGAATTATGCATGATAGAAAAACTAAAAAATGAGAAGTAATATTGAGATATAACCCCGTTGGAATTATGCATGATATGATATGAATGATACTGATAGCGGGATTGTATTTAATAATGTCGAAAATGGAAAAATATTGAGACCTCATGCATTATGTGTTCATGCATTAGAGGTACGTATTCCATCACGAGTGTACGAGCGCGTACACCACTAGGCAGGTGAAATATCGTTATGTTTTACATAATGCTTTCGTGACGGTTACTAATCCTAATGAGTGTTCGACATAAAGAGCTACTAGAACAAGCTCGCCCGACAAGAAAAGGAGCCCAGAGGTGTTCAAACTAACTGGTGAGCTCATACTCGCACATATGGGCTGTGTGTAGAGTATTTGGTACACATCGAAGCTGCTTGTTAGGATAGTGCCGTAGGAAAAATAGACTGATATGATAGGTCCCGTCATTGCATTCACATGTTCTTGTTGCATAATCTCGTTAGGGGGTCGCTTACTGAGTATTCTTAAAATACTCAAGCCTTGTGCTAATACATTTTCAGATAAAGGCAAGGAACCCATGTGAGACCGACGGAAGCATCGCAAATCCCGTGACTGTGGCACATGCATAGGTTAGATTTGTTTTCTAATTTAATAGTTTAGGTTAGGGAAATTTAGGGTCGTTACAGTTAAACCCAAAGGGACAATATTTGCTAGTAATGGACTTGGGCCGTTACAAATGGTATCAGAAACTGACACCGGGCGATGTGCCAGCGAGGAGGCTGAGCCCCGAACAGGGGTATACACGAGGCGGTGTGTCAGGAAGGACGCTGGGCCTCGAAGGGGGGTGGATTTGGTGGGGGGTTCCACATCGATTGGAGAAAGAAACAAGTGTCAGTGAGAACGCTGGACCACAAAGTTCTTCCTATACCTATGAATTTCATTGGACCCAGATATGATACATTGGAAGAATCTTTTGGCTCTTCCAATATCAATAGGTTGATTGTTTCGCTCCTGTATCTTCCAAAAGGAAAAATGATATCTGATAGCTATTTCTTGGATCCGAAAGAGAGTACTTGAGTTCTCCCAATAACTAAAAAGTGTATCATGCGTGAATTTAACTGGGGTTCGCGGGGGTGGAAGAAGGGGTGTTTTGTGAGATACCAAAATCCCACATTGGTTGAGGAGTAGAATGAAACACCCTTTATAATAAAACGTTTCCCTAGTAGACTTGTTTCAAAGCCTCGAGGGGAAGCCCTAAAGGGAATGCCCAAACAGAACAATACCTACTGGCGGCTTGCGGCAATACAGGTTTGGTTCAACCTAAGATTCATAAACCAATTCAATTTATATTTATTTATTTGAACTCAACCCCAACTCAAATAATTTTATAATCCAACCCAAACATACAAATTTAAGATTTTCGAGGTCATCGAATTTTTTCGAATAGAGTTAAAATAAATATGAATATATCAACAACTGAATTTCACACGATTTCACACGCACCGATTAAACAGTAATCTTTAACCATCACAAAAAAAATATTTAAACGGTATAAAACTTAAGTTTTCCAATTCCAAATTTTCTAAACTAAGAGAATAAAAGATTAGGAAATAAGAGAATAAAAGAATGGCGGGACAAAGCTTGGGAAATCTCAAAATTGTGGTGTTCATCTTCCTAGCCCTTACTTCTGGTACTTGATCCTTCCTGCTTCTCCATGTTAATTTAGATTGACTGATAGTATTAAAAAGAATGTTTTTGTTTGTATGAATAAGTTTGTGTTACTGTTGCAGGATGGATGGTGGTGCAGACGGAGGGGCGGACATGCTATAAACACAGTGATGCGTTTATAGGACCATGCATTGCAGCAACATGTGCTGAACTTTGCATTTCTTTTGAGAAGTGGGATGACGGATTTTGCTCGGGTGATAAATGCATGTGTACAAAGCAATGTGCTAAGCCCATGCTTTAGTGGGCATCGACGGTAGGACCATGGAACTTGCCAAGCCTACATCGTAGGCTAGTCTACAAAATCTATAACCTAAAGCTCTGATACCAGCTATAACGACCCGAAATTTTCTCCTTAATTTAAGGTCGCTTCTATATACGTACTATAAACATTGAATGCGGAAGACTTCATTTAAATTCCATAAAACATAACCTTTATCTTAAAACACAGTCATGGACTTACGTGTTTCGAAAACATCTTTAAAACGACACAACAAAAAACTAAATAAAATGAATAAGAGTTTAAGTTAAAAACATTCTATCGTAGCCTAAGTCTAAGAAAATAAATACCACTATCCTATGCATGTGCCATGATCTCAAGTTACGATGTAGTCGTCAGCCGTACAGATGTCTTGCCTTAACTTGAAAAATATAGTAGCACATGACTTGAGTATTTAAAGAAATACTCGGTAAGTGACCCCACTATTGGGGTTAAATGCAACAATCACATACAATGAGATGATGGGACCTAGCTTTCATTCCGTTTTCCCTACGGTGCTGTCCTAACGGGTAATTTTAGACGTGTACCATATACTCTACACACACGTATGGGCTCACCAGCTAGTTCACACACCGCTAGGCCACTTTCCCTATCCGGTGGGCATACTCTGAGAGCCCCTTAGGCCGGACAACTGCTAGAACTAGTAACCGTCACGGCAGCGCTATGCAAAGCATAACGATCGTTGTTCTGCCATTGGATGTACGCGTCCATACCCTCGTGATGGGATAGGGGTATCCCCCCAAATGCATGAGCACACATAATGCATGAGGTCCCAAAACTTTTCCATTTCCATTATCCTTTAATACAACCCCGCTAGCATTATGTACATATCGTATCATTTTTCATATCGTATCAGATATCGTTCATCATTCACACCATAGCGTTTCTCATTCTTCAGTTCTCAAATCATACATAATTCTAACGGGGATATATTTCATGTCATTTATCATAATTTCATGTCATTCATATCATTACGTGAATGTGACGTGAATGTGACCTATGTGAGCCCATAACCTATTTTTTGTTAGACGAAATTAAATTCTAATACCATGACAGATTGCATCACAATGTATCATATCATAAACAAGTCATAACGTAAACATTTCATAGTCATATCGTTCTCTAACTTACCGTAGCCTTAACGTTCTTATACCTATCACAGACATATCATTACGTGAACGTACCTTTGTCATACCATCACAAGAACGTATCCTAACACTATCATTCTATCAATCTATCACAAACTTATCCTTTTCTACCCATAACCTAACCATATTCTTTCATCAATCTCTCCTATCCATAGCACTCCAGTATGTAACCTAACCTTAACGTTTCGTGAACGTATCTTACTCCTATCGTTACATTTCGTTTTGTGCATCCTTCTCGTATCCTATCTCAAACATA
>NW_019646485.1:57342-73391 GCF_002806865.2 Cucurbita pepo subsp. pepo
TGCATTTGCATGCCCCTAAAATATAATTTGTTGTGATTTCCTAAACTCATACAAAATTCTTTTCATTTAATCTCTAATTCAAAACTAAATAATCATAACCAAATTAATATTACTTAATAAAATAAAAGGATGATGTAACATACGACTTCTGACCTCTTCAAATGACATATATTCTCGGTGGAACTAAATCTGCTTAAATCTTTTATTTTATTTTTTTTATATTTGTTTTTGTAGGAAGGAAGAAATTCTGATAGGGGTAAATCTGTCGTTGTTTTTACAGAAAAGTAATTCCTGATTTGTTGATAGATTTATTTTTAGGGAAGGTGTAACGATAATGGTTTAAAAAAGGCAAAAAAAAAAAAAAAACGCCTTAAATCTCGTCGAAAATCATGGGATTTCCCGGGAGGCATGCCTTGCCAGCAAGGGCGTATTAATGCCTTGAGTCCCCATATTAAACCCTAGGTAACTTAGTAGCCATCTTTTCCTTTCGAGTCACTATGGTACCTGTGATGGAGGAGCCAAAAGGTTAGGTGAGGGATCGAAAACGTTGCGAGACTTCAGATTCCTATGAGCCCTTAGGTAGGAGCAAATTGATGCCAGGGTACTTTGGGACAAGCGGGACAGACGCATCGCCAAGGACGACGGAAGGCGGTGGTCTCATCATCAACGGCAGTCAAACTCTGCGATTAGGGTTCATTGGGATCCTCGGGTGAGGAAGACGGAGCAACGGGTAGCCAGTCGGGCTCTTCGAGTACCCGTGAGCTCGCTTAGCCAACGTGCGGCCCACTGTTGCGGCCTAGGCCTTGCAGTCTGCGTCAAACTTTGACGTTGGGCCGCATATCCATTCCAGCCCAAGACCAGCGATACCAGCCTGCATCCAGGAGCTTTGCGCCACCAGGGACCCTCTCGGCTTGTCGGCTCAGTGTTTCGGCTCCACGGCTCGGCTTGGCTCAGTGGCGTGGCTTGACGGCTCGGCTTAACGGCTTGGTATACGAATAATATACCAATTCCTAGGTTTTCATCCCTGTTGGAGCCATTCCGCCCTTATTTTAGACATCTGAGGTCAGTGTAACTCTTAATTATTAAACACAGATCATGATAGGAACTTACCTTGATAGGTAGACATAAGGTTGGTTGGGTTACATCATGAAAGGATGCTAAGTGTATATTGTGGTGTTATAGGAGGTAGTTAGACGTGGACATTAGCTTATCGGAGTAACTTCGGCCAAAGCCAAGAGGTAAGTAACCTTACGGTTGGCGTTAGTTATGTATGTATGTTGGTGCGTGCCCTGTGGCCCTTGCATGCACCATGTGTGTTGTTGATGTATGATAGGTTAGATGTTTCTTGCAGTGAAATGCTATGTATGCCATGTTGATGTATGTGATTCTTGCAGTGAAATGCTATGTATTCCATGTTTATGTATATGATGTTTGTGACACGGTTTGCTACCCTATATGTATGAGCTTGACTGGCATGTCATGATTGTAATGAGAACCCCGCATGTCATGAATGTGATGACTCGTATGTTGCGATATGTCACTCGATGTTTGATCCAGTTATGCTATGTAATGTAGTGAGGGGATGGAACGTTGTATGTATAATTCCATGGAGGTAAACCTTAAGAACCTTATGCACGCTATGGTTATGTACATGGGGCACTCCTGTTATGCTCGCCACGATATCATGCAGGCCCCCCTTTTTCGAGGGCCCACAGTCACGCACGTGGGCCATGTGTGGGAAAGTACCATGCATCCACCCCTGCTCGGACAAAGCAAGGGCCTAAGGCCATGGGAAGGAATGTAAGACAGACCCCTCTCTCGGTTTCTTTCTTTTGACACTTGTGCTTATATATGTGTATTGTATGCGATTGTGTGTATCCTAATGTATGATTATATGCTTAACTCCAACAGGGGGGCGACTTACTAGGTATTTTATATAATACTCAAGCCACGTGTTACCCATATTTTCAAGTAAGGGCAAGGCCCCCATGTTCGGCTGACGGTGGATGCTGTGAAGGCCATGGAAGTCTTAAAGAGGGTTTGTAGTGTCGTAGGTGTCTTATTGGATTCTCTCGGCTAATAGTTATTGCAATTGCCCCTCTAATTATCTGTTGATTATTTCTAGGTTAGGCTGTCGTTATTGTTTTTCACAGGTATGAACTGTTTATAATAATGAACATATTGTCATTTTTTAGGATGTCATACATAAACTATCGCACTTTCGTTATATGATTACAAGGTAAGGTCACTAATTATGATGGAGAAAATAAGGGGGGTTACAGAAGGAGTGGTGAGAGATTGAAGGAAGGAGGAGGGATCGGTTACCAAATGTTTTTTTTAAAAATATTTTTATTAGTTATTTATTTATTATTTTGTTATTATTATTATTATTATTGCTACTACTATTTTATTTTATTTTCCCGGTTGTTACATGCCCGATGCAGCTCGTGGCTGCGGTGACAGTTCCCAATGTTGCGCTCCTCCTTCTCCCGGCTCGGTGATGAGGTACTCCACCGTGAATTGATTTGGGTTTTGGTCTACATCGGTCACGTCGTTCCACGCAACCAGCCAACGCGATGGCCACGCAACCGGTGGATGCGATAGCCACACAACCGGCCAAAAACCCGCAACCGGACAGGGGGGCGAGTTGGTTGAAAGACTTCAGGCGGTATAACCCCCGTCCATTTGTCGGTTCAAAGGAAGATCCCACAGCAGCTCAGATGTGGATCGCAAACATGGAAACAATCTTTTAATCAATGAGATGCCCTGATGAACATAAAGTAGCGTGTGCTGCATATGTACTGCAAAAAGACGTTGAAGTGTGGTGGGTGGATAATAAACAGAGTATCAACCCAGGAGGGGGGATCACAACGTGGGAAACCTTTAAGGAAGCCTTCCTGAAGTATTACTATCCAAAGGAAACCGTATAAGGAAACAACAAGAATTTTACCACTTAACCCAAGGAAAATGCACGGTGGATCAGTATGATCAGGAATTCATGAGATTAAGAAGGTTCGCACCGTCACTGGCAGACACTAAAGAGAAATAGACGGAGAAATTTGTGTTGGGGTTGAACCCGAAGGCCCGTCTTATGTTGGAGGCTTTTAACCCAAAAACTTACGAAGAGGCCCTGAGGACGGCCAAGGCCCTAGAGGAACCTCCGAAGGAGAAAAACCTGGAGCCAACGGTTTTCATAGAAAAGAAACGCCCTGTCGAGGTCGGACCCACAGAATTCCAACCGCCACTCCAGAGACCTCGACATCAGAACAGGCCGCCTGTAGCCCGATACCTAGTACCGGAAAAACCCCTGTGCCGCAACTGTGGAAAACAACATGGTGGCAAATGTTTGGTAGGCTTCGGTGTGTGTTATAACTGCGGTCGTGCAGGTCACGTGGCCAGAGCTTGCCCTGCAAGGGGCACGGGAAACCCAAGGGAACCCCTTAGAGGACCGGTCATTTGAGAACTGTCACAGCCCAATATTTTACTAAGGACCGTGACTAACGACACGACACAAATGCACAAAGAGATTTAAATATGAAATAAAGAAAATCATCAAATTCAAAAAAAGTTTTTCGAACGACAAACACAGAACACAAGACGTTTGGAAAATAAATTTCAAAAGAATGAAAATATAAAAATAAAGATTAAGACTGGACTGACGCCCCGGGACAACCCATTCCTCTGTGACACTTCCCGGCTGATCACGCCCACTCTTGACCAACGCCTCGCGCTCCTGAAAAAAAAGGAAAACATAGCAAGGATGAGTATAAAGATTATACTCAGTAAGCCACCTACTTGTAGGCTCTCTTCGCATCTTAATTTAACAGGTTGCCACGGTTTCCTATTTCGGTTCTAGGACATCTGGTCCTAATCTTGGTCCCTTGGGGCTTGCCCCTTGGATTTCACTAGTTCTTCGTTCTTTCATTAAACGCCTAGGTAATGGGCTGTACGACGTGGGGACACATTTCCCATGCGAAATGGCTAAGAGCAGTAAAGACTGATCAGGGACCCATTGGTCCTCCCACGAAGCTATAGATACCGTTCACACGCTAGCAATCTATGAACACTCCGGGGTACCTTCTTGCCGTGGTAAACCGCTAAGTTTCTAGAGAAAAATTAAGTCTGACTAGAGCGGCATATCGCTCCTAACAGAAATTCCTAATCTTATCATAGTAATGGGCCCTAGCAATTAACAGAGGGTGCATGCAATCTTCTTCTAGCATCATAGTATGTAATTCATGCAAACTAGGCATACCGGCTCAACGGGGCGATGACCTCCATCCAGCACCCAGAGCATGAAGTTCGCGCTCAATGGGGCGAATTCGTCCATCAAACACCCGAAACCCGGCATACACAATTCTAACATAAATTAACGCATGCATACATACATACAGCAGAAGCTTAAAACATACAACAACACTCATGTAATTTACCCAATATAAACACAATAGTTAATCTGACTAATAGTTTACATGGAGAGCTAATCTGAAGCAGGACTACTAGCATGCATGCAATCCGAGCGAATCCTACAAGTATTTCTTCCTAAATACCGGGTGGTGACTTACCTGGTTGACGCGTGCCCTTTCGCTAGCGTTTCTATGCCCGTGAGGTGTCCAAAAATACTGATTTCTTTAAATTAGGTTCCTATTTACGTAAAAATAGTATTAGAACTGGAACCGAGACAAAAATCAGGCAAACAGAAAACAACCGGGCCAAATGGGCCATTCCACGCGCGCTCACGCGCTAGCAGCGCGCTAGGAGAGCGTAGCCACACGCGCGGGAAGGCGCCAGTCGCAGGCTGCACGCGCGCTCGCTTCCGCGTAGTCGCGGTCGGCCGACCCGGCCCGGTCCGGTCGGTTCGGCTCATGTTGCAGTTCGGCCCGGCTTGCAGGCGACACGTGTCGATGCATCGCTGGAGCTGCGTTGCTCCAGCCGATGGTCGACGTGTGTTCGGCGCCTGTCGCCGGCCGTTTTTTTTTCTTTCTCTTTCTTCTTTCTTCTCTGTCCTCTGAAAATCGAAACCTAGTCTGTTTTTTTCAATTTTCATATCTTTCGATCCGTAGATCAGATCGATATGATTCCTTCGGCAAAGTTCTAGATCATGTTACAGGCTACGTCCTAGTATTTTTTCTGTAATTTTTTTCTTAACTATCGGATGATTTAAGAACATCGGAAGTTCTCTCACCGTTCTCGGACGACTCTCGAATCTCCGCCTATGGGTTGAGATCTCGGCCAAACTTCTTCACAGACCGTGCATGAGTTGTTCCTAGGTGAAGATTTCAGCATTTTAGGATCGATTCACGTAGGGGAAAACTCAGATCTGAGCAATGTCGTTTAGAAACCTTACCTCGTGAAATGTTCTTAGGTTTTGACGGAGCGTCGGCCTTGCTAGCCTCTCAATCCTTGCACGAGTCTCGTCTGGAGATGGATTTCGGCGGTGGTCCATTAATTTCCCAGCTAACTCCTCTTTGATTTCTCTCTAACTCCTTTCTTTTGCAGGGAAACTGACGGGGTTCTCCTTGGACCCCTATTAAGGCTGGAGGGGCAAAATGACCTTTTTGCCCCTTAGTTGACTTAGCCCCCCGCCTTTTTTTTTCTTTTTTTTTTTGGCGTTACAAGAACCCACTATACAAACCTGCCCACGGACTAGGGCATATGCAACAACTAGTAAAGAGGCGGGAATGTCTGGCACCGTGGTGACAAGTACGCTTTCTATACTAGGACACTTTGCATTGACGTTGTTTGATTCGGGTTCTACCCATTCGTTTGTTTCTTTATCATTTGTTAGACAAGTAGGGTTCGTAGTAGAACCCTTAATGCATGTATTGTCGGTCGGTACCCCAGCAGGGGTAGACCTAGTCACGAAATATAGAGTAAAAGACGGACAAGTGGTAATAGCTGGACGAACCATCCACGTAGACCTAAAAGTAGTAGATATGACGGATTTTGACGTCATACTAGGAATGGACTGGCTAGCCGAAAACTTTGCTAGCATAGACTGCCATAAGAAAGAAGTGATATTCAGACCTTCAAACGGACTTACCTTTAAGTTTAAAGGAACCTTCACAGGTACCATCCACAAAATAATATCGATGATGAAAACGAGACGCCTGGTACAACAAGGGGGGTGGGCGATTCTAGCCTATGCAGTAAACACAAAAGGAAAAGAGAAAACAATAGATACGGTACCCATAGTAAACGAATTCACAGATGTCTTCCCGAAGACCTCTCGAGAATCCCTCCATCACGAGCGGTAGACTTTAGAATAGAACTAGAACCAGGAACAGGACTCATTTCTAAAGTCTCATACCGCATGGCCCCAGCATAACTAAAAGAACTTAAATCACAACTGCAAGACCTATTAGATAAAAGCTTTATTCGACCTAGCGTATCCCCTTGGGGTGCGCCAGTGTTGTTTGTTAAAAAGAAAGATGGATCTATGCGTCTATGCATTGACTACAGAGAATTAAATAAAAGGACGGTAAAGAACAAATATCCATTACCCCGCATCGAAGACCTATTTGACCAACTTCGAGAGGCAACAGTGTTTTCCAAAATAGACCTTCGATCAGGATGCCATCAAATTAAGATTAAAAATGAGGATATACCGAAAACATCCTTTTGAACCAGATATGGTCACTATGAGTTTGTTGTAATGTCCTTTGGCCTTACCAACGCCCCAGCGATGTTCATGAAATTAATGAACCGAGTATTTAAGGAGTGCTTAGACTCGTTTGTGATTTTGTTCATAGAAGACATCCTGATATACTAAAAAATGGACCTAGAACACCAAGAGCACCTCCGAAAAGTCCTAACTATCTTAAGAGAGAACAAGTTGTATTCCAAATTCTCCAAATGCGAATTTTGGCTACGACAGGTTTCGTTCTTGAGACACGTAGTGTCTAAAGACGAAATTTTAGTAGATCCCACCAAAATAGAAGCCATCACGAAATGGAAACGCCCAACTACGGTCATTGAGATACGAAGTTTCTTGGGATTGGCGGGTTACTATCGAAGGTTTGTCCAAGACTTTGCTAGAATAGCCTTGCCTCTCACCCAATTGACCAAAAAGGGCTTACCTTTCGTATGAAATGATATTTGTGAGGCCAGCTTTTAGGAACTAAAACAAAAACTAGTGACCGCCCTAGTGCTCACGGTTCCAGAAAGCTCTGCGGGATACGTGATTTACAATGATGCATCCAAAAAGGGGCTGGGTTGTGTCCTAATGCAACATGGCAAGGTTGTTGCGTATACGTCACGCCAATTAAAGAATTATGAGAAAAACTATCCTACACATGATTTGGAGTTGGCGGCGGTGGTGTTCACGTTAAAAATTTGGCAACACTACTTGTATGGCGAAAAGACCCAAATTTACACGGACCATAAAAGTCTAAAATACTTGTTCACACAAAAAGAACTGAACATGAACCATTAAACCAAATCCTGGAAGATATGCTTCGGGCATGTGTTATGGATTTCACAGGGAGTTGGGACACTAAACTACTTGATGGAATTCTCGTACTGTAATAGCCAAAAATAAATAAACAAATAAAAATAATTATAATAAGGTAGTTAAAATAATAATAATAAATAAATAAAAACAACATTTCCCCACTCCTCTCCACTAACCTCTCATCCCTTCCCACAATTATTTCTTCTCAACCCATCGTGACCGCCAGAAAGTAACAGTACTGCAAACAGAAAAAGAAAAACAATAATTGTCAGATTTACTTGAAGAAAAAAAAAAAAATGAGAATGACCTTTACCCAGTTGAGATTCGGTGAAGATTTATGTGAAGAAAGATCTGATCAATAAGGTGGACCCGGATTTCAAAGGACGGAATCAAACTTTCATTAAAGATATATTCGTGACAACGACATAAGCTAGCCAGGTAAGTGACCTTACTATCGGCATGGTTATTTTTGATGTTGACACGTGCCCTGTGGTTCTGCACGTGTCATATATATTGATATGTGTGAATTGTCTGTGGATCGATATGCTTCCTATATGTTATGTTATGTTATGTTATGTAATATGTGGATTGTATGATAATAATTATGGTACGATGTGCTCTAGGAGATGTTTGAGATAGGATACGAGAAGGATGCACAAAACAAAATGTAACGATAGGAGTAAGATACGTTCATGAAACGTTAAGGTTAGGTTACATACCGGAGTGCTATGGATAGGAGAGATTGATGAAAGAATACGGTTAGGTTATGGGTAGAAAGGGATAGGTTTGTGATAGATTGATAGAACGATGGCGTTAGGATACGTTCTGGTGATGATATGACTAAGGTACGTTACGTAATGATATGTCTGTGATAGGTATAAGAACGTTAAGGCTATGGTAAGTTAGAGAACGATATGACTATGAAGTGTTTACGTTATGACTTGTTTATGATATGATACATTGTATGCTAGATTATTGTGCTTAAGTACGTAGTTATGTGAACGTGAATGTATGCTTTTAGTCTGATGTGATGTGTAATGCATGTAACGATGTGTGGTCCTTGAACGATTATGGCTTGTTTGTATGAATATTTGAATGTAACTGCATGAATTGTATGACATGAAATACGGTAAATTGCATGAAACATAACCCCGTTAGGAATATGTATGATATGTAAAGAAATGAGAATGAGAATGACATGTAAGCATGAAAACGTGACAGGGGGTTATGTTCATTAATGATAACTGTAGGACTAGTGGGACCTCATGCATATTGTGTGCTCATGCATTTGGGGGGATACCCCTATCCCATCACGAGGGTACGGACGCGTACATCCAATGGCAGGACAACGATCGTTATGCTTTGCATAGCGCTGCCGTGACGGTTCTAGTTTTAACGGGTCCCGGTATGCCCCCAGAGCATGCCCACCGGCTAGGGACAGTGGCCCAGCGGTGTGCGAACTAGCTGGTGAGCCCATACTCGCACGTATGGGCTGCGTGTAGAGTATATGGTACACGTCCACGATTACCTGTTAGGATTACACCGTAGGGAAAACGAAACGAAACGAAACGAAACGAAACGAAACGAAATGAAATGAAATGAAACGAAAGATAGGTCCCATCATTTTATTGCATGTGATTGTTGCATTTAACCCCAATAGTGGGGTCACTTACTGAGTATTTCTTTAAATACTCAAGCCATGTGCTACTACATTTTTCAGGTTAAGGCAAGGCATTCCTGTACGGCTGACGACGGCATCGCAACTCGAGATCATGGCACATGCATAGGATAGTGGTATTTATTTTCTTAGACTTAGGATAGAATAGGATGTTTTAAACTTAAACGCTTATTTATTTTATTTCGGGTCTTTCGTTGTGTCGTTTTAAAGATGTTTTCGAAACACGTAAGTCCATGGCTATGTTTTAAGATAAAGGTTATGTTTTATGGAATTTAAATGAAGTCTTCCGCATTCAATGTTTATGGTATGTATACAGTAGCGACCTTAAATTAAGTAGAAAATTTCGGGTCGTTACAGTTGGTATCAGAGCTCTAGGTTATAGATCTTGTAGACTAGCCAATTGATGGATCTGCTAACTAAAATTTGATTGATTCTAACCTAATTTCCTATAACTTCCCAGGCTAACAAAAAAAAATCTAATTAATTGAATATGGGATCTTATTATTACATGATCTAGTAAAATATGAAAGAAGATGTGATCTTCTTATAACCATAACTATAATTATAGAAAAAGGAAATATGAGATAGGATTGAAGATGTGATCTTCTTATAACCATAACTATCATTATAGAAAAAGGAAATTTGAGATAGGATTTTACCGTAATAACATACCAAAATCTCTCCAGTACTTTTTCCCAAATCTGACATTTTTTTTTCTGTTTATTTTTTTTTTATGAACTGTGATACGGTGGGGTTGAGAAAAGTGGATGGGGTTGGAGGATGGTGTTGGACGAGAGTTTAGTGGAGAGAGGTGGGTAAATTTTATTTTTATTTTAAAGTAATCCTTTTTAGTTATTTAATTATGAATTATTTTTATTTTTATTATTTTGACATCTATTTTTTTTTATTATTATTTTTATTTGTTTATTTATTATTATTTTTTAAATTTAATCTCTGAAATTCACCCAATTTTTAAAATCATTTTCTCAATTCTATTTTTGGATCATTTTCTACTCCCATCCATTTCATCTCCCAAATCTTACAGCTACTCCTCGCCATCGCTGCTAAGCCCATCATGCGACCATTTTGAGAAGCGAAGTCCATGAAGCTGACTGNATTTCTCCTAATAACTTAAATCTTCCTCGATTTCGAGAGGTTTGTAGTCTATTACGTGCGTAGGGTCTGCAATATATTTCCTTAACATGGACACATGAAATACATCGTGTACGCTTCAAAGTGAATGTGGTAGAGCTAGTTTGTAAGCTACCGAACCTACTCTTTCTAAAATTTCAAACGATCCAATGAATCGGGGGCTTAGCTTCCCCTTACGTCCGAATCTTTGAATGCCTTTCATGGGAGCTACTTTTAGGAACACTGGGTCTCCCTCTTCGAACTCTAAATTCCTACGCCTAACGTCGGCGTAGCTCTTTTGCCTACTCTGCGCGGCACGCATTCTTACTCTAATTTTCTATACTGCCTCTTTGGTGATGCGGACCAGCTCGAGTCCTACAAGTTCTCGTTCTCCTACTTCGTCCCAATACAATGGGGATCTACATCGTTTTCCATGCAACGCTTCAAAGGGTGCCATCCCGATGGTTGCTTGGAAGTTGTTATTGTAAGAGAATTCCATTAAGTGCAGTTTACTGTCCCAACTTCCTGTGAAATCCATAACGCATGCCCGAAGCATGTCTTCCAAGATTTGGTTTAATCGTTGCATTTGGCCATCCGTTTGTGGGTGGAAGGCGGTGCTAAAGTCGAGGCGGATACCCATCATTTTTTGGAGTCTGCGCCAAAAGGCTAATGTGAAACGCGGGTCTCGATCTGACACAATAGACACCGGTATTCCATGCAACCTCACAATTTCTTTCACATACAGTTGGTCCCAATTGTCTACCGTATATGTTGCCTTACCCGGTAGGAAGTGGGCCGACTTTGTCAGACGATCCACGACCACCCAGATTACCGTATAGCCCTTTAATGTTTTGGGTTGGCCTATTATGAAATCCATCACAATGTTTTCCCATTTTCATTCCGGTATACTTAGAGGTTGTAGTAGCCCGGCGGTTTTCTACCTAGGGGCTTTTACTTGTTGGCACACCAGACACTTACTCACGTATTCCGCGATATACTTTTTCATACTTCGCCACCAGAAGGGTTGTTTCAAATCTTGATACATCTTTGTTCCACCTGGATGTATCGAGAAGGGTGAGTTGTGTGCCTTAATTAGGATTTTCTTCTTCATTTTGCTCATGGGTGGCACACATAAACGTCCTTGACATAACAATCCGTCATCTGTTGACTTAGAGAATCTGTCCACTGGGCCTACTTTCAATTGGTCTAGGATTTTTCTCAGGCTTGGATCCCCACGTTGTGAGTCGATGATCCTTTGTCTGAGCGTGGGACGCACTGTCAGTCGAGCTATTTGGGCTGCCACTTCTTCGGTTACTACTGCAATGTTAGCTCGTTCGAAATCAGTTCGCACACGTGGCTCCCTTGTAATGAGGGCCGACGAGTGTACTGCTTTTCGACTCAGTGCATCAGCGACTACGTTTGCTTTTCCAGGGTGGTATTGGATATCTATGTCGTAATCTTTTACCAGCTCTAACCATCTACGTTGCCTCATGTTCAATTCTTTTTGTGTGAACAAGTATTTTAGGCTTTTATGGTCCGTAAAGATTTGGGTCTTTTCACCATACAGGTAGTGTCACCAAATTTTTAATGCGAACACCACCGCTGCCAGCTCCAAGTCATGTGTAGGATAGTTTTTCTCATAATCCTTTAGTTGGCGTGAGGCATACGCACCAACCTTGCCATGTTGCATCTGTTGGGTTTTATGTCCTAAAACTCATAGTTTGTAAACAAAAACATATTCTATTTTCAATAAAGTTATTATTGATGTTTATTCAGTAAAGATTGTTATTGAATAAAGTGAATTTTATGATTGTTAATCTAAATCCAATAAACTAAGAACACCCTGACTATAGTATGATTACTTGAACTATATGTAGAGACATAAGAGTGGATCAAGTTCAAGTATATAGTCAAAATGATCTATAGTATAAGGATAAGGCTGAGTACCTTATTCTGGGGACACTATGGATGCGGCCCACTTTTGTATATGATATAAACAATGCGATCACTAAATTGTGCATGTGGAGACATGTGAGTGGGGGCGTCCTATGCAATGAGTATTGCATAAGATCGGACCATGAAGAAAACCACTCTCACTTTATAAAGTCGTTTACTGTTGAGACTGATTTTCTTTCGATGACCTAGGTAACTCGATCTAATCCTGAGCTAACCATGAACTCCTGTTTATTCGAATTGTCCTTAGATTTTTATGGGTGAGAGTGGCTCGAGTTCGCTGACTCAATAGACCTCCCATTTCAGGGGTAAGACTAGGTGAATGGCTAGGGACGTGGGGTGCTAGATGGAATTCACTCCTACCCACTTTTAGGGATAGAAGAGAGGTAGTTCTCATAAGTACTGACTCCAGGTTTTGAACAAGGGGCCCCACCCTCTCATTGGCCTGAGAGGGATTCGGTTTACTGGTTGGACCACAAACCAATTGTTTATTAGAGGATCAGTGAGACATAAGGAACAAGAAGTAACTTCAGGGGTAAAACGGTAAATTGACCCAGCTCTAGTTACGAACAACCTGTGAAGGATCGACTTACTAATCATGGTTATATCAGATGGACAGAAATATATCTATAGTGAGGGGAGTGCAACTACTAGGCTATAGTGGAGTGTCCTAGTAGTTAACGAATGTTGGTTAACCAGGTTAATGAGTTTAATCGGTTAATCTTGAATCGTTGGAGCCCATGATCTATAGGTCCATTAGGTCCCTCTGCTAGCTCATATCGGACTAAACCATAGAACAGTGTGACGAGTGAGTTCGAAGTGTTCGAATTCAAATTAGGGAATATGCGTTACATATATACGATATATTTAACCGCAATTTTATTTTATTTACGAAATAAACGAAAAGAGAGAATCTGAGATATTTAAATAAGATTTAAATATCTTAATCAATTATGTGTCGGAATTGACTGGGATTGGCATTTGAATTAATATTAAATATTAATTAAATAGTTTAATTAATTATTTAATGTTACTTTAATTTGAAATTCATTATTCAAATTAATTGTTGAATTAAAATGAAGAAAGTCAAAATGTTGACTTGATTAAATGGAAAAATCCATATTTGAGTGAGTGGAATTTAGAGGTGTCAAAATTTGGTTTAACCACACTTGCATTCTTGCCAAATAAACCCGATAAATTTTAGTGGAATTTTGAGTGTCAAATTTTGGTTAACTCAAACTTGCATGCTTGCCACATAATCTCAAACATTTGAGTGGAATTTTAAGTGTCAAGATTTGGTGATCTCAAGTTTGCATGAACATGCAAACTTGACTCTTTAAATNAGGTACATGGAAGGGCTTCCTTTTTTGGGAAAAACCTCTCACAAACACTCTCTTCATATATACAAAATCCCTCCCAAGTTTAGTCACTCACCGGATTCCACAATCCCGTTCTAAGGCCGGAGAATAGTGGAGAAGACACTAGTGGTGGTTCAAAACCGGTTCGTAAGGAAAAAGAAATTTGAACTACAAAAGTGCCTAAGAACCAAATTGATGGTGTTATATACCAAGAGGAAAAAGGAATTTAAACTACAAAAGGTTAGTATTCAAACTCATTAAGTTTTAATACTTATGAACATGCTAGTCATTTACAATAATTGATGTTCTAAAAGTGCCTAAGATCCAAATTGCTTCCGCATGTGTTATATTAACACCATCAGCATCAGTACACAACCTAACCCCTTTTGGATGCATCACTATAAATCACATATCCCACAGAACTCTCTAGAACTGTGAGCACCGGAGCTGATACTAGTCTTTGTTTTAGCTCTTGAAAGCTGGCCTCACAAGTATCATCCCAAACGAAAGCTACATTTTTTTTTGTCAATTGGGTGAGAGGCGTGGCTATTCTAGCGAAGTTCTTGACAAACCTTCGATAGTAACCCGCCAATCCTAAGAAACTTCGTATCTCGGTGACCGTTGTTGGGCGTTTCCACTTCGTGACAGCTACTATCTTATTGGGGTCCACATAAATTCTGTCTTTAGACACTACGTGCCCCAGAAATGAACCTGTCGTAGCCAAAATTCGCACTTGGAGAATTTGGCATACAACTTGTTCTCCCTTAGGATAGTTAAAGCTTTGCAAAGGTGCTCTTGGTGTTCTAGATCCGTTTTCGAGTATATCAAGATGTCGTCTATGAACACGATCACAAACGAGTCTAAGCACTCCTTAAATACTCGGTTCATTAATTCCATAAATACCACTGGGGCATTGGTGAGACCAAAAGACATCACCACAAACTTGTAGTGGCCATATTTGGATCGAAAGGTTATTTTCGGTATGTCTTCATTTTTAATCTTAATTTGATGATATCTTGATCGAAGATCTATTTTAGAAAACACTGTCGCCCCTCGCAGTTGGTCAAATAAGTCCTCGATACGGGGTAACGGGTATTTGTTCTTTACCGTCCTCTTGTTTAATTCTCTATAATCAATGCATAAACGCATTAAGTCGTCTTTCTTTTTGACAAACAACACTGGCGCACCCCAAGGGGACACACTAGGTCGAATGAAGCCTTTATCTAATAGGCCTTGCAGTTGTGATTTAAGTTCTTTTAGTTCTGCTAGTGCCATGCGGTACGGGGCCTTAGAGATGGGTCCCNAACGCATTAAGTCGTCTTTCTTTTTGACAAACAACACTGGCGCACCCCAAGGGGACACACTAGGTCGAATGAAGCCTTTATCTAATAGGCCTTGCAGTTGTGATTTAAGTTCTTTTAGTTCTGCTAGTGCCATGCGGTACGGGGCCTTAGAGATGGGTCCCGTTCCTGGTTCCAGTTCTATTCCAAAGTCTACCTCTCGCGATGGAGGGATCCCCAGGAGGTCCTCGGGGAAGACATCCATAAATTCGTTTACTATGGATACTGTATCTATTGGTTTTTCCTTTCCTTTTGTGTTTACTGCACAGGCTAGAAACGCCCAGCCCCCTTGTTGTACCAGGCGTCTCGCTTTCATCATCAATATCATTTTTGGGGTGGTACCTGTAATGGTTCCTTTAAACTTAAAGGTAAGTCTGTTTGGAGGTGTGAATATCACCTCTTTCTTATGGCAGTCTATGCTAACAAAGTTTTCGGCTAGCTAATCCATTCCTAGTATGACGTCAAAATCCGTCATATCCATTACTTTTAAGTCTACGTGGATGGTTTGTCCAGCTATTACCACTTGTCTGTCTTTTACTCTATTTTTCGTAACTAGGTCTACCCCTGCTGGGGTACCTACCGACAATACGTGCATTAAGGGCTCTAACTAAGTTTATGATTTACTTATAACATTCCCTACATCCTACCATGTAATTCATATAAAAAAAAAAAAAAAAAAATAAATATCATAAAGTAAAGACATGCATTACATCAGATCACATCAACACCTTTTCATACAGTATCATGTCATGCATCATTTAAAGCCCACCACATTAAATATATCACAAAGATCATACATCCCTCATTCTACATAAGGTATACCTGGCAACGATGGGGCATCAGTAATTTGACCGTGGAACATGTCAAGCCTACTCTGTAGGCTAGTCTACAAGATCTATAACCTAGAGCTCTGATACCAACGGTAACGATCCTAATATTTTACCTATTTAATCTAAGGTCATTACTCTACCTTGAAATGTGAAATGTACATTAAATGGGCCCTATTCATAAATGCGACTTACTCTCGTCTTTTATTACCTCGTGAAAGAGAAAATGATTACAAGGAAAAAGAAAAAAACATTGTTGAAATAAAGAAAAAGTAACAAAACCAAAATGAATGTTTTATTCTACCCTAT
>NW_019646485.1:73936-74956 GCF_002806865.2 Cucurbita pepo subsp. pepo
GTGCGCGTCCGCACTCATCATCTCTAGGGGAAGTAGCCCTATGCTTATGAACATACAATATGCATGAGGTCCCTCTAAATCCAATTATACGTCTTTTCTGAACACAACCCTCTAATCTCATCTCTTTGTTACACTGTGTAACACGTGCTCATGGATATTTACATTAATATCATTTTCTTACTATTGTGTCGTATATTGATTTACGACATGATGCAATATGGCATACAACATCATAAGACATGTTCAACATGGAAAACATGATCATGTTAATAACATCGTCATGCATACATCATACTCATCATAGAAGCCAGTAAGAGCATCAAATATAACATGTACGTCATGCATCGAAACATAAATAACGTACATCTAACATAGATCACAGCACGTCATACTCATACATCATCTTAATTCGAACAATCTTTAGTCTATCCTATAGTAAGGCCACTTACTTGGTTGGCCTTGGCCGAGTACTCCCTAATTAGCTAAACGTAAGCTCCCGTTCCGTGAGAGCTGCTTTCTACATTGCCGGGATTTGTTTCCTATCACATCGTTCTCCACCTTCCGTTAGTATTTCACAATTAATTTACCAATAATTCAATAAATGTGAAATATGGCTCTAAAACGGCCTAGAATACCTTAGTCGAGGCCAAAAATAGGTTTAAGAGGGTCGAAATAGTGGAAATCGGGTCGAAAAATGGTGAGCCGAGCCGAAGAGATGCTGAGAGCCGCCCAGCCATTTGCGTCGAGCCAAGCCGAGGGACCGCTTGCATCGTTTTGTGCCACGTGGTAGAAGTAGAATGCGCCACGTCGTCTGTAACGACCCGAAATTTTTTACATAATTTAAGGTCGCTACTGTATACATACCATAAATATTGAATGCGGAAGACTTCATTTAAATTCCATAAAACATAACCTTTAACTTAAAAACACAGCCATGGACTTACGTGTTTCGAAAACATCTTTAAAACGACACAACAAAAGACCTGAAATAAAATAAATAAGCGTTTAAGTTTAAAACAT
>NW_019646485.1:80704-83415 GCF_002806865.2 Cucurbita pepo subsp. pepo
AAAATATATTTTTAATTTCCATATCATTTCCATTTTTAATTTTTAATTTTTATTTTTTGAAGGCATATTACTAAAAATAACAACAATAATTATTAATTTCTTGGTTGTCCAATGCATAATAAGAAACAATAACAAGAATTTTTCGTCCAATTTTAAAAATTGTTCTCAAAATTACAACTAGATTCTTTCGTATAAGTTTCAACCCTACCAAATTAGGAAGAAGATAAGAAATTTGTGAATATAAATAAATTCAAACAAATTTTTGTTGGTGCCCATCAAACTAATTTCCTCTCCCTTCTTTGATTGGATATATAAGAAGGGAACACTTGATGGAACTAAAAAAATAAAGCATTTAGAGTTCAAGAAAGAATGAATCTTTTGATAAACTTTTGCATAATTTCATATCTTCTAGTGATAACGGCAGCGACAGAGAAACCCTCTTTTGCAAGCTCAAAAGGGTATGCAGCATTTAGTGAGTGGAAGGTGACGGTTATTAACCAATTGAGTCCAGGTAAGACTTTATTCCTTCGCTGCAAATCAAAAGATGATGACTTAGGTGATCAAATACTACAAGTAGGTCAAAGTTTCTCATGGGAATTTAAAGTGAATTTTTTCGCAACCACCCTTTTTTGGTGTAAAATGCGAACGTCGTCAAATAAACATGTGGCGATGGAAGTATTTTGGCCCGAGAGGCAAGATTGGCTTGGTTATAGATGCGACTACGGGCTTTGCAATTGGAATGCTAAAGATAATGGCATTTATTTGGAGAATATTAATGAAAAATCAATGGAATTTGTGCGTAATTGGGAAAACTAAGATAAGCATGTCGTGATTGAGGATGAATCATTGGAAATGTTATCTTTCGATAATTTTTATCTAAGTTTATACATATCATGTAATTTCTATACCTTCATCGTCCCGCGTCAATATTAATAAATATTTCACATCAACTTATTCTTGAAATGAACACTTACTTGTCTGGTATGGATTCACTTAAATTTGTTATATTTTATCATTGGAACATAAAAATAAGGTCTTTAAATTTTTTAATATTAGTTTATATATTTTAATATTAAATTAGTTAAAGATCAAATTAGGTCCTTAATTTTTTAATATTGTGTCTAATATATCTTTAATTAATTATTTAAAAACAAATTCTTACCCTTTTAATAGGGTTTCTGAAACATTGGATTCTCAAACCCTTTGAGCGCTATGTACCACCACTCCCTAACATTGTATCTCAAATGTTGTCAAGATAACTTCATATAATGAAACTACACCGATGTTTTTTCTGACATACTTTGTCATTGGGATGAAGTTTTGCTGACATTTTTCTTTGATTTTTCGATACTCTCTCATGTTTGAAAAATATAAGGTATATATTTTACTTTTTTTTAAGCAACCGTAACACTATTGTATTAAAAAAATTCATATCTTAATTATATTGATGAAAATATATATGATCCGTTGGTCTACAATAAAAAATACTATTGATTCAAGAAGGTTAATAATTATAATTCAATTTAAATACGGCCAATTTTCACATATGCAGAGTCGCTACTAACGTCTCATGCTCATCTTAATTAGCGGAAAAATTTTAAACTTCAGAATACGTTAAATCACTAGAAAACACTATCGAACTTTCGTGTTTCAAACATCATGCTGGAGTTCAAAATAAGATAAAAATAATTACAAATTAAATAATTTAAATAAATGAAATGCAGACCCCCTATCCTAACCCAGACTAGGAATTTTAAATATGCAACTATCCTATGCACACGTCACAGTCTTTGATCACGATGCCGCCGTCAACCATACATGGGCGCCTTACCTTTACCTCAAAAACAATATGGCACACGGCCTAAGTATTTCGAAGAAATACTCAGTAAGTGATCCCACTATAGGGACCATGCTAATGCAAACACATGCAATCATGAGTTAGGGACCTATCTCTAATCATCATAAGGCTGGCCTCCCGTCTCGGACAAATTGGATGTGTACTACTTCCCTACACACGACTCACACGTGTGAGTGTGAATCCTTAGGGCGCTCACACACCCCCTAGACCCTTTGGTCAAGCTAATCTGTAGCGACGTCTGGAGGTCAGCAGAACTCCATAGTGTCATGCACCTCATGAACACTCTCATATGTGCGCATTCGCGCTCATCATACAGTGCGCGTCCGCACTCATCATCTCTGGGGGAAGTAGCCCTATGCTTATGAACATACAATATGCATGAGGTCCCTCTAAATCCAATTATACGTCTTTTCTGAACACAACCCTCTAATCTCATCTCTTTGTTACACTGTGTAACACGTGCTCATGGATATTTACATTAATATCATTTTCTTACTATTGTGTCGTATATTGATTTACGACATGATGCAATATGGCATACAACATCATAAGACATGTTCAACATGGAAAACATGATCATGTTAATAACATCGTCATGCATACATCATACTCATCATAGAAGCCAGTAAGAGCATCAAATATAACATGTACGTCATGCATCGAAACATAAATAACGTACATCTAACATACATCACAGCACGTCATACTCATACATCATCATAATTCGAACAATCTTTAGTCTATCCTATAGTAAGGCCACTTACTTTGTTGGCCTTGGCCGAGTACTCCCTAATTAGCTAAACGTAAGCTCCCGTTCCGTGAGAGCTGCTTCCTACATTGCCGGGATTTATTT
>NW_019646485.1:86796-93913 GCF_002806865.2 Cucurbita pepo subsp. pepo
ATATATATATATATATATATTCCAAATTTCCAAATTGGGTTTTTTCTGAGCGGAGCCTGGATACTTCATTTTATTAGTACAACCGGGGGCTTTTCGAGAACGTATCAATAAGCTAGACCCATGCTTCGAGTTTTTTCATGCCATAAATAAACGCGAACACTCAAGAAATCCGTCGGACAGGCAGATTCACATCTCTTACAACCAACACATTCTCCTGTTGGGAAAGAAGGATCAGGAATCTTTCGGCTCCGAGCACCCCCATTTAGAAAGAAGGTTCGAAGGTTCGAAGGTTTTGGGCCTGTAGCTTTTGTCCGTCCTTCGTCGGGTGAGAGAAGGGTGAAAAGAACCCCATCGGAGTAAGGAGTATGGGATTCTTTGGTTAGAGTTATATTCTCGGTTGGGTAGTATTGTTAGTGATTTGTATTGAATTTATAATTTATTTTATTTATTTTAATTCAACCCAACTCAAATAATTTTATAATTCAATCCAAATATAAATGTTAGATTTTTCCCGTCATTGAAATTTTTTCGATTATAGATATTTATATAATTGAGACTAAAATATTAAAAAATGGAAATGTGAAAGTAAGGTTATTATAAATTAATACGGCAACGAAACGGGCGAGGTTCTAAATCCAAATCCTCACAGAACTGTATGGATGTTTTGTTCTTGTGAAATGCATTTAAAACTATACTCGGTTAATGATATTTAGTATTAAATTATAGTTTACCATATATATCATATTTGCTTCCTATTACGGCTTACCATATGTATCTTTCATTTATTGCTCTTTCCATCTATTACTATTTTCATATCATTGTAATTTATTTGATTATATATAGAGAACTTCCACACCATCTAGGTTTGGTGGTTTAAACAAACATTCTCATGCTATCAAAACCCTTTTGGTTTAGCAACCCCGATCTTTTATTGTCAATGGCTTCTAAATCCTTTACTCATCTTCTTCTCCACCACCACTGACAACTTCTATGTCGCAGGGACAATCTCATGGCGGCCGTAGACTGAGCTAATTGATTTCTCTTCGACTCCACCCTTTTGACCTCAAAATCACCCTTCGTCATACAAAGTAAATACAACCTTCACCTTCTCCAACACAATCGGTTTCCCCTTAACCAACATAGCCTCTTTTATTTTCTTTCCAATCTTTCCTTCATCCTTCATAGAAACCCTAACCTCACGATCCTCATCGAAAATATATGGAATATCAAAAAGCCCATCGACCTTCTGCAGAGATTTATCCTTAGAATCTTAACGCTGCACTGGCCTCTTCACCAACTAAGTCGCCGCCGGCCTCCCGCCAATTGTGGCGACTCTTCCGACTTCAACATTATCTTCGTCCTTTACTCTTGGAGGCGTGGCTACCTCTCCGACTGTTGTGTACGTGGAAACGGTGAACACCTGCTATGGCGCCGACTACTTCTCCACTGGCTTCGCCTGTTGCTCCTTCAAAGTCACTAGTGCAAACTCCAGTTGCAAAATATTCTCGAGACATTCTTACTCGTGCTCATTTGCTTGATAGCAAACTAGTCCACAAGGCGCAGGCACCACTCAATCTCCGCCCCTCTCTTTCTTTCTTTGTCTAAAATACACCCCAGAGTCCGCATTCTCGGTTTATACCCTCTTCTTCCTCTCTTGTTCATCTCTTCTTCATAGTCCACACCTCATAGAATTCTCATGGGAATTTTCCATTCTCTCTCTGTTNTTTTTTTTTTTTTTTTTTTTTTTTTTTGGGTTCTACTCCCGGCTTGACGAAGGCCTTTCAAATAGCTCCCTCTCTATTCCCCTTCTTCTTTCTCCCTTCTATTTCATGGGTCAAACATATTCTTGTCGGAGCCAACGCAGCATCCCCACTGAGTGGCGATCCCTATGAAGTTTTCGATGGCCAAGAAAGTATTTCTTGACGTCTCCTCCAAACTAGGTTGTTGACATCTTCACAAAACGTGTTCTTGACCTCTCTTTGAATTTTTCAGATCCAAGTTTCACGTTCGTTTAAATTTGACGCTCGGGTTGTGCGGGAGGGGTGGGGGAGGTTAAGGATATTTAGTACTGAATTATAGTTTACGATATATATCATATTCGATCTTTTATTATAGGCATCCATTATGACTTACAATATACATCTTTCATTTATTGCTCTTACCATTTATTACTATTTTCATATCCTTATAATTTATTTGATTATAAATAGGGAACTTTCACACCATATAGGTGTGGTTGTTTAAGCAAACATTCTCATACTCGAATAAAGTTTAGTTTTTATTTTAAATGTATGAGTTTGCAACTAGTATATTTTTTATCTTTCTACTTTAAAATGATGTTAGCATTCATTTAGTAACGAACCTGAATCAATTTAAGGTTCTAGAAAGTCGAGCCATTATAGTTGTTGAAATTTATGACCTAAAGTGGATCGTATCAATACGATCCACTTTATGATTGCTACAAATTATTGGATCCAAATTGTCAGTATGAAGACATGAGAGCGAGAACATTATACACACTGAGTTTGTATAAGATTAGATCAAGTAATATTTAATCTCTCTTTATAAATTAGTTAATTCTAAGCGGATTATAAACTCATACGGGTAAGAGTTTATCCTTTGATATATATATATGAGTGAGAATGACCTTTTATAACAAATTCAATTAACCTACTTTTGAGAACTTAACCAAATAATAAGTTGAAAACATAATTTCATGAGATTAAATTAACTCATTCCCATATAAACTAATTTTGTTCGTAACATTTGAAATTAAAAAGTAGAGTGTTATGTTTAAAATGTAGTGTGAGAATTTCCATATCATTTCAATTTTTAATTTTTAATTTTTTTTTAATTTATTTATTTATTTATTATTATTATTATTATTATTGTGTTGTTTGAAGGCATATAACTAAAAATAACAACAATAATTATTAATTTCTGGAATGCATAATAAGAAACAATAACAAGAATTTTGGATCTCATTTTAAAAATTGTTCTCATAATAAATTGTTAAATGCACGAATAGAAATGACAACTAGATTCTTTTCGTATAAGTTTCAAATTATGAAAGAAGATAAGAAATTTGTGAATATAAATAAATTCAAACAAATTTTTGTTGGTGCGGATCAAACTAATCTCCTCACCCTTCTTTGATTGGATATATAAGAAGGGAACACTTGATGGAACTAAAAAAATAAAGCATTTAGAGTTCAAGAAAGAATGAATCTTTTGATAAACTTTTGCATAATTTCATATCTTCTAGTGATAACGGCAGCGACAGAGAAACCCTCTTTTGCAAGCTCAAAAGGGTATGCAGCATTTAGTGAGTGGAAGGTGACGGTTATTAACCAATTGAGTCCAGGTAAGACTTTATTCCTTCGCTGCAAATCAAAAGATGATGACTTAGGTGATCAAATACTACAAGTAGGTCAAAGTTTCTCATGGGAATTTAAAGTGAATTTTTTCGCAACCACCCTTTTTTGGTGTAAAATGCGAACGTCGTCAAATAAACATGTGGCGATGGAAGTATTTTGGCCCGAGAGGCAAGATTGGCTTGGTTATAGATGCGACTACGGGCTTTGCAATTGGAATGCTAAAGATAATGGCATTTATTTGGAGAATATTAATGAAAAATCAATGGAATTTGTGCGTAATTGGGAAAACTAAGATAAGCATGTCGTGATTGAGGATGAATCATTGGAAATGTTATCTTTCGATAATTTTTATCTAAGTTTATACATATCATGTAATTTCTATACCTTCATCGTCCCGCGTCAATATTAATAAATATTTTACATCAACGTATTCTTGAAATGAACACTTGTCTATTATGGATTCACTTAAATTTGTTATATTTTATCATTAGAACATAAAAATAAGGTCCTTAAATTTTTTAATATTAGTTTATATATTTTAATATTAAATTAGTTAAAGATCAAATTAGGTCCTTAATTTTTTTAATATTGTGTCTAATATATCTTTAATTAATTTTTTAAAAACAAATTCTTACACTTTTAATAGCGTTTTTTAAACATTGGATTCTCAAACCCTTTGACCCCTATGTACCACCACTCCGTATCATTGCATCTCAAATTTTGTCGAGATAACTTCATATAATGAAACTACACCGATATTTTTTCTGACATATATAGTCATTGGGATGAAGTTTTGCTGACATTTTACTTTTTTTAAGCAACCGTAACACTATTGTATTAAAAAAATTCATATATTAATTATATTGATTAAAATATATATTATCGGTTGGTTTAAAATAACATATACTATTAATTCAAAAGGTTAATAATTATAATTCAATTTAAATACAGCCAATTTCCACATATCGAGAGTCGCCACTAACGTCTCATGCTCATCTCTAATGCAGAATATAACTCTAAAGATGCTCATCTTAATTAGCGAAAAAATTTAAAACTTCAGAATACGTTAAATCACTAGAAAACACTACCAGACTTGCGTGTTTCAAACATCATGCTCGAGTTCAAAATAAGATAAAAACAATTACAAATTAAATAATTTAAATAATCGAAACACAAACCCCCTATCCTAACCAAGACTAGGAATTTCAAATATGCAACTATCCTATGTACACGTCACAGTCTCTAATCACGATGCCGCCGTCAACCGTACATGAGCGCCTTGCCTTTACCTAAAAAATAATATGGCACACGGCCTGAGAAATACTCAGTAAGTGTCCCCACTATAGGGGTCATGCTAATGCAAACACATCCAATCATGAGTTAGGGACCTATCTCTAATCATCATAAGGGTGGCCTCCAGTCTCGAACAAATTTGATGTGTAGTACTTCCCTACACACGACTCACACGTGCGAGTGTGAATCCCAAGACCCTCTGGTTTAGCTAATTTGAAGCGACGTCTGGAGGTCAGTAGAACCCCATAGTGTCATACGCCTCATAAACACCCTCATATGTGCGCATTTGCGCTCTTCATACGGTGCGCGTCCGCACTCATCATCTGTAGGGGAAGTAGCCCTATGCTTATGAACATGCAATATACGTCTCTTATGACACAACCCTCTAATCTCATCTCTTTGTTACACTGTGTAACACGTGCTCATGGATTTTTACATTAATATCATTTTCTTACTCTTAGGGTTGTGTCCTATGTTGATTTACGACATGATGCATCATAAGACATGTTCAACATGGTCATGTTAATAACATCGTCATGCATACATCATACTCATCATAGAAGCTAGTAAGAGCATCAAATATAACATGTATGTCATGCATCGAAGCATAAATAACGTACATCTAACATACATCACAGCACGTCATACTCATACATCATCATAAATCAAACAATCTTTAGTCTATCCGATAGCAAGGCTACTTACTTGGTTGGCCTTGGCCGAAGTACTCCCTAATTAGCTAAACATAAGCTCCCGTTCCGTGAGAGCTATTTCCTACGTTGCCGGGGTTTGTTTCCTATCACACCGTTCGCCACCTTCCATTAGTATTTCACAATTAATTTACCAATAATTCAATAAATGTGAAATATGACTCTAAAACGACCTCGAATACCTTAATCGGGGCCAAAAATAGATTTGGGAGGGTCAAAGCAGTGGAAATCGGGTAGAAAAACGGTGAGTCGAGCCGAACAGTTGCTGGGAGACGCTGAACCGTTTGCGCCGAGCCGAGCTGAGGGACCGCATGCACCGCTATGTGCCACATGGCAGAAGCAAAATGCACCACGTCGTGCGGTGCGCGTCGTATCGAGGCGCGAGTCACACTTCAGTTTGGGTCGACTACTGCAAAAGGTTACTAGGCCGCGCTGGTTGTTGGGCCTCGGTTTATTGGACTGGGTCGCAAGTGTTTGTGTAACGCCCCTAATTTTCTTTAACCTAATTAGTGACGTCACCCATGCATATATAACTCATTAAGCAGAAGCGCATCATAAATAACCTTGGAAACAAAACAAAATCTTTCGTAAACATTCATAAATCCAAAACACTCTCTAAAAATGAACCTTCAATAACTTAATTTAAAAATGAATCTAAATAAAGCAGTATTGAATTCTATAACTTAAAACAATCCAAGAAAGGTAAATATCTCCTCTCCAACTTCCATGGTGTCCTCAGCTCCACTGTCAACCATACGCCTTGCCTTTACCTGAAAAATGTAGGTAGCACGTGGCTGATCAGAGTGATGAATATAATAAGGATGTGTTAAATCAACATAAAAAATTTTGAAGCTGGATTTGGCTGATTCAGCCATAAATGAAATTTTGATATTTAAGAACACCAAGATGGGTGCTATTATACATGTATGTTAAGAATGAGAAATAGAATTGGGATTGGAAGTATGATATTCATTCATGTTTATCACGTTAAGATATTCATGTTTACCACGTTTAGATAGGATACAAACTATAACTAATACTTAAAAATAGTAAAAATATATAACTAACCAAATCTGAAAAATAAAAAAAATATACCGTTAATCAAAATCTAAAATAAAATATACCGCTAACAACTCCCAAAATATATCAATACACTCCTAACTAATTATTAAAATATATCTCCAAATATCATATCTTAATATTTTGTTTTTCAATGTATATAGCGAAAAAATAACAATAATTATTAATTTCTTAGACAACAAGAACTTTTTGTCCATTTTAAAAATTGATCTCCTCATGAATTGTTGAATGTATAAATAGAAATGACCAACTAATTCTTTCAACCTTACCAATTATGAGAATAATAAATTGGTGAATATAAATAAGTTCAAACAAAGTTTTGTTGGTGTCGATCCAAATCAATCTTCTCATCCATCATTGATTGGATATATAAGAAGGGAACGTTTGATCGAACTAAAAATCCAAAGCATTCAAGGTTCAAGAAAGAATGAATTTTTTGATAAACTTCTGCATCATTTCTGTTGGGTTTTATGTCCTAAAACTCATAGTTTGTAAACAAAGATATATTCTATTTTCAATAAAGTTATTATTGATGTTTATTCAGTAAAAATTGTTATTGAATAAAGTGAACTTTACGATCATTAATCTAAATCCAATAAACTAAGAACACTCTGGCTATAGTATGATTACTTGAACTATATGTAGAGACATAAGAGT
>NW_019646485.1:97606-99109 GCF_002806865.2 Cucurbita pepo subsp. pepo
ACTCTATAAAATTGTTTCTCTAATTTACATGTTAAAATTATGATATTTCCTGTTGGACAAAATTTAATGGAGTTTCATGCCGTCTGATATTTCCTGTTTTATTTTTAAGTTCTGTTCAACAAATCTTCCCTTCTCCCTTTTTGTAATTATGTTCCTTCTGTAAATAGATTTTCAGTTCAGTAAACATTTTCAATTATGTAAATAAGATATTCCTCTAATTCTATATTTATTTTCATTCTGTAAACAGATATTGTTGCCCAATTTTAATAGATTGTTTGGCTACTATTGTAACGAAACCAAAAAACAAAAACAATGAGGGTCATCGGTAGAGCGGAAAACTCCGACGAACGACGGAGTTTTCGCTCGCACACGACCCACAAAGGGCGGTCGAGGGCTGGGATGCCACAAATCACGTCACCGACCTTCAGCCACCCTGAAAGAACCTGCAAAGAAATGAAAACATTGAAGAAAAAAGAGAAGGAACAGAAAACCGACAGAACTCCGGCGAAGCCGAACCATACGAATCAACGTCAAAACCCCCATTTTACCCCATAAAAGTAATCCCAAAACCCTTTACACATATCAGGAGTAGGTTTTAGGCAAATCCCGTATGTTGAACACCATCGGCAAGGAAGACGGAACGGCGGACTTTCGAGCTTCTCTAGATCTGAGAGTGTGAGGTCCTTACCAACGAAATCTGTACCAAAAACGGGGTTAGGGTGAAGAATAATCTCGAGAACGGAGGAAAAAAGAGGGAAAAGGACGTCGGGACGACGTTGTCGAAGAGAGAGAGAGCTCGCCGAAAAATCGCGCAGGCAGTCGGGTGAAGAGGACGAAGTCCGACCCGAGAGCCAGATTCGACAACCTGAACCAAACCCCGTTCCTTCGGTCGGCCCAGAACCGACGTTTCACGCGGCCCAAACACCCCGACCCTTCACCCGCGAGTCGGCCCATCACCGCGCACGGCCCGTCACCCGTGTTCGGCCTGAGACTCGCGAGCAACCCGTTAACCTGCGCCTCGACCTAAGACTTCTGCACATGTGTCGCTCTCTGATTGTGCCATGTGGCATGTCTGCAGCGCGGCTCCTCTCGGCTCCGGTGGCTTATTCGACTTAGGAAACCTGTTTTCAGCCCGTTTGACACCGTTCCGACCCTCCCAAACCTTGTTTCGGCCCTGTTTAAGGTAAAATGAAAGGTATTCCCCAAAGAGGACAATATCTGCTAGCGGTGGATCTGGGTCGTTACAAATGATATTTGTAACGACCCTAAATTTCCACATATCTAGAGTCGCCACTAACGTCTCATGCTCATCTCTAATGCAGAATAAAAATCTAAGCATGCTCATCTTTATTAGCGAAAAAATTTAAAACTTTAGAATACATTAAAACATTGGAAAACACTTCCGAACTTATGTGTTTCAAACATCGTGCTGGAGTTCAAAAAGATAAAATAAAACGATTACAAATTAATTAATATAAATGAATGAAATGCAAACGCCCTATC
>NW_019646485.1:99540-101588 GCF_002806865.2 Cucurbita pepo subsp. pepo
GATGTGTAGTACTTCCCTACACACGACTCACACGTGCGAGTGTGAGTCCCCAGGGCGCTCGCACACCCCCTGGACCCTCTGGTCAAGCTAATCTGTAGCGACGTCCGGAGGTCAGCGGAACCCCATAGTGTCATGCGCCTCATGAACACCCTCATCTGTGTGCTTTCGCACCTGTGCGCATTCGCGCTCATCATAAGGTGCGCGTCCGCACTCATCATCTCTAGGGGAAGTAGTCCTATGCTTATGAACATACAAAATGCATGAGGTCCCTCTAAATCCATGGTAATGTCTCTTCTGACACCTACACCTTGTTGGTATGCGTAACACTTTGCACGGTAAAGCCTACACCTTTCTTAATCCAAAATGTATTTTTTTTTCTTTTTTTAATTCTATTAACCGTTTAATTCTATTTATTGATGTACTAGAACACATACCATTGAAGTAACTTTAAGGGCTAACAAAAACTTTAATATGCATTATGTTTACTATAGGTCATTTTCATTGTCTGATTTTCTTTTTCTTTTTCTTTTTCTTTCCTAAAAATAAAATGACTATATATGATGAAGTAATTTACAGAACTCCATAAATGATTATTGTTTTTTGATTTATAACTAAAATCTATATATAAATAAGATAACAAAATGAGGGATAAAATTGGAAAAAATTTAACTAACTTACTATGACAAATTCTTACCGGACATCTCAATCAAATCTACATAAAAGTGATTTTCATTTTTTCTTTAATCTTTTTTTCTCTGCCATTTTTGTTGTTTGGTTTCTTGTCAATAACTGTTATGACATAATGTTTGTTGAGGGAGATAATTAGAAGTGGAAAATGATTTTTTTTTTTTAAAAAAAAACTTAATATTCTTTTTTCTTTAATTTAATTATTTTTATTTATTTATTTATTTGTTATTTTATTTTTTTGCTATTACATAATAAATGACAATAAATCTTCCTAATCTATTTTTCATTCTTATCTCTTTTTATTTATTTCTTTTTATCTCTTATGTGGAAGATTTTTGTGTCAAAGCTTGGGAAGAACAAGATGGAAATGGTGATGTCATTCATTAAAAATAGATTGCATTATTAATATTATTATTATAATTATTTTTGTTTAATTTTATGTATATATAAAATATTAATGATACTAAAATTGGAAATTTATATATAAAATATTAATAGTAAATATTTGATTTTATGAATTAATTTGGTAACATTGGAGTTTTATTATTATTTCATAATAAGATTAAAATAAATAAAATTATTTCAAACAAAAATTTGAAATTGAAATAATAATAATAATAATAATAATAATAATTAAAACTTATATAAAAAAAAATTAAAAAAAAACAATATTTGCAAAATACAAAAGTAATTGATAAAATTTTCCATTATTATGGGATAGATTGTTATATTTCAAATGTGTTGTGATCTGATGTCCCACATTGGTTGGGGAGGAGAACAAATCACCATTTATAAGGGTGTGGAAACTTTACCCTAGCAGACGCGTTTTAAAGTCTTGAGGGGAAGCCCGAAAGTGAAAGCCCAAAGAGGACAATATCTACTAGCGGTGGATCTAGGTCGTTACATGTGAAGTATTCCACATCATTTTAATTTTTAATTTATTGGTGTCGATTGGGAACGTTTGATCGAACTAAAAATCCAAAACATTCAGGGTTCAAGAAAGAATGAATCTTTTGATAAACTTCTGTATCATTTCATATTTTCTAGTGATAACGACAGCGATGGAGAAACCATCTTTTGTAGGCTCAAAAATTTCTACACAACCATTGACAAAATGGAAGGTGACGGTTGCTAACCAATGGAGTCCAGGTCATACTTTATTGGTTCACTGCAAATCAAAAGATGATGATTTGGATGATCACATGCTACAAGTAGGTCAAAGTTTCTCGTGGAAATTCAAAGTAAATTTTTTAGCAAACACCCTTTTCTGGTGTAATCTACGTACTTCATCAAATAAGCATGTGTCAATGGAAGTATTTTGGCCAGAGAGTCATGATTGGCTAGATTATAGATGCAATTAT
>NW_019646485.1:105239-108831 GCF_002806865.2 Cucurbita pepo subsp. pepo
GTTTTGTGCATCCTTCTCGTATCCTATCTCAAACATATCCTTGAGCACATCGTACCATAATTATTATCATACAATCCACATATTATAACATAACATAACATATAGGAAGCATATCGATCCACAGACAATTCACACATATCAATATATATGACACGTGCAGAACCACAGGGCACGTGTCAACATTAAATATAACCATGCCGATAGTAAGGTCACTTACCTGGCTAGTTTAAGTCGTTGTCACAAATATATCTTTAATGAAAGTTAGATTCCGTCCTTTGAAATCCAAGTCAACCTATATGAGCTCATGACATCAGTTTCAAGTTTGAACTCTACAAAATTATTTCTCTAATTTACATTGGCCATCGTAAAATTATGATATTTCCTGTTAGACAAAATTTAGAGGAGCTCACTGTCGTCTGATATTTAATGTTTTATTGTTAATCCGTGTTCAACAAATCTTTCCTCAATCTCCCTCTCCTCTCTCTCATTATTTCTTCTCTCTCTCATTATTTTCATTATGTAAATAGGATTGAAATTGTGTAAACAGATATTACTGGAAAATTTTAAGTCGATTGTTTAGCTATACGATATTTTAGTTTATAGATCTGCCAACTAAAATTTTATTGAATCTAACCTTATAACCTTATTTCGTATAACTTAAAAAAAAAATCCTAACAACAATCTAATCAATTGGATATGGATTTGATTATCACAGGACTTGTTAAAATATGAAAGAAGATTTATCCTAAATTAATTTCTTATAACCATAACTATAAAAGAAAAGAAAATCTGAGATCCAATTTTACAATCTCTAAATCTGCAAATGTGCTTATGTTGACAGCCATTTTACTTCTTCTCAAATCTGATGTTGTTGTTTTCCTGTTTGTTTGTTTGTGTTTTTTTTTTTTTCACTTGGCCAGGATGGGTTGAGGAGAGAGAATTGTGGGGGAGGGATGAGAGGTTAGTCTGAGAGAAGTGGGGAAAGTTTTTTTTAAAAAATTTTTAATTAATTAATTATTATTATTTTAACTATTTTTTTATTTGTTTATTTGTTTATTTATTTTTGGGCTATTAGAGTGAGTATAAAAATAAACTCAGTAATCAACCTACTTGTAGGCTCTTAATTGCATCCAAGTTTAGGAGAGAACCACCAACTATACTCTAGACCGTAGAGTCTCAATACTCTCAGTACACAAATCGGGGTGGAAGGACTTAACCTTTGAAGCGGTATTTCAGCGTTTGAGGATGAGGTTCTCCCTCATAACTACATGTACCCCTCGTACAACCCAGCTAGAACTAGTCACTGCATGGTCAATGTCCTTCCACAGGACGGACCCATCATGCAGGTGACCTTGACCCACTCGAGTGATCAACATCTTACCATAAGACGGATCCCCATGCAGAGTAGTCGATCTACCACTGAGTAACACTTCCCTAATAGGCATCTCGCCAAGCTCAATAGTACCACACTAGAGTAGGAAGGAAAGAGTAACACCTCCCTAATTGGCGTCTCGCCCAGCTCAACGGTACCACACCGAAGTAGGAAGGGAAGAGTAACATCTTCCTAACTGGCGTCTCGCCTAGCTCAACGGTACCATACTGGAGTAGGAAGGGGAGGGTAACATCTCCCTAACTGGCGTCTCGCCTAACTCAACAGTACCACACTGGAGTAGGAAGGGAAGCGGGGCATACTCAAATGCTAAACCAGATACTGTCGGCTAAGAGGTCATCTCTCTACACCTCGGGGTCCTAGTGTGGTTCTCTATATCTCAAGGGNAAATGCTAAACCAGATACTGTCGGCTAAGAGGTCATCTCTCTACAAAATCGTGGACGTGTACCATATACTCTACACACAGCCCATATATGTGAGTATGGGCTCACAAGCTAGTTCGCACACCGTTGGGCCACTGTCCTTATCCGGTGGGAGTACTCTGGGAGCCCCTTATGCCGGGACCCGTTAAAACTAGAACCGTCACGGCAGCGCTATGCAATGCATAACAATCGTTGTCCTGCCATTGGATGTACGCGTTCGTACCCTCGTGATGGGATGGGGGTATCCCCCCAGAAGCATGAACACACATAATGCACGAGGTGCTCCTATTTCTACATTTATCTTTAATGACCATAACCCCCCTGTCACGTTCCATGCTTCATGTCATTCTCATTTTCAATTCACATTTCATACACATTTCTATGGGGGTTATGATTCCAGACAGTATACCGTGTCTCATGTCATACAATTCATGCTGTTCACATTCACATATTCCAAACAATCATGCCATAATCATTCAAGCACCACATATTGTCACATGCATAACATATCACATCAAACTAAGCAGCATACATAGCATACATTCACGTTCACATGATTTTGTACTTAAGAACATTAAACTAGCATACAATTTAATGACACGTGCAAATCCATGGACACGTGCCAATATACAGCAAATAACGCGTAACCTACGACGGGTGAACCACTTACCTGGTTAGCTTAAGTCGTTGTCACGTATATATCCTTAATGAAAGTTCGATTCCGTCCTTTGAAATGTAAGTCAACCTATGTGAGCCCATGACATCAGTTTCAAGTTTGAACTCTATAAAATTATTTCCCTAATTTACATGTTAAAATTATGATATTTCCTATTGGACAAAATTTAATGGAGTTTCATGCCCTCTGATCTTTACTGTTTTATTTTAAAGTTCTTTTCAACAAATCTTCCCTTTTCCCTTTTTGTAATTATGTTCCTTCTGTAAATAAATTTTCAGTTCTGTAAACATTTTCAATTCTTTAAATAAGATATTCCTTTAATTCTATATTTATTTTCATTCTGTAAACAAATATTGCTGCCCAATTTTAATAGATTGTTTGGCTACTATTGTAACGGAACCAAAAAAAAAAGAAAAAAAAAAAGAGGGTCGTCGGCAGAGCCGAAAACTTCGGCGAACGACGGAGTTTTCGCTCGCACACGACCCATAAAGGGCGGTCGAGGGCTGGGAAGCCACAAATCGCGTCACCGACCTTCAACCACCCTGAAAGAACCTGCAAAGAAATGAAAACATTGAAGAAAAAGGAGAAGGAACAGAAAACCGACGGAACTCCGGCGAAGCCGAACCATACGAATCGACGTCAAAACCCCCATTTTACCCCATAAAAGTAATCCTAGAACCCTCTACACGCATCAGGAGTAGGTTTTAGGCGAATCCCGTATGCTGAACACCGTCGGCAAGAAAGACGTAACGGCGGACTTCCGAGCTTCTCTAGATCCGGGAGTGTGAGGTCCTTACCAACGAAATCTGTACCAAAAACGGGGTTAGGGTGAAGAATAATCTCGGGAACGGAGGAAAAAAGAGTGAAAAGGACGTCGGGACGACGTTGTCGAAGAGAGAGAGAGGTCGCCGAAAAATCGCGCAGGCAGTTGGGTGAAGAGGACGAAGTCCGACCCGAGAGCCAGATCCGGCAACCCGAACCGAACCCCATTCCTTCGGTCGGCCCGAAACCGATGTTTCACACGGCCCAAACACCCCGACCCTTCACCCGCGAGTCGGCCCATCACCGCGCACGGCCCGTCACCCGCGTTCGGCCCGAGACCC
>NW_019646485.1:110951-112541 GCF_002806865.2 Cucurbita pepo subsp. pepo
CTAGCTTAAGTCGTTGTCACGTATATATCCTTACTGAAAGTTCGATTCCGTCCTTTGAAATCCAAGCCAACCTATGTGAGCCCATAACATCAGTTTCAAGTTTGAACTCTATACAATTATTTCTCTAATTTACCTTGTTAAAATTCTGATTTTTACTATTAGACAGAATTTAATGGAGTTTCATGCCCTCTCATATCTCCTGTTATAATTTTAAATTCTGCTNAGCCCATAACATCAGTTTCAAGTTTGAACTCTATACAATTATTTCTCTAATTTACCTTGTTAAAATTCTGATTTTTACTATTAGACAGAATTTAATGGAGTTTCATGCCCTCTCATATCTCCTGTTATAATTTTAAATTCTGCTTAACAAATCTTCCCTCCTCCCTCATGGTAATTATTTTCATTCGCTAAATAGATTCTCAGTTTTGTAAACATCTGTAAATAAGATATTACTCTAATTCTATATTTATTTTCATTCTGTAGACCGATATTATTGACCAATTTTAATTTGGCTACTATCTTACAGATTTATGGATCTGCCAGCTAAAATTATATTGATTCTAACCTTATTTCCTGTAACTTGAGATGCTAAAAAAATATAATTAATTGAACATGGGATCTGATTATTACATACGGTAAGATAGGAAAGAAGATTTGATCCTAAATTAATTTCTTATAAGCATAACTATAAAGGAAAAGGAGTTCTGAGATAGAATTTTACCGTAATAACTAACAAAAATCTCTAAATCTGCAATCTGTTCTTCTCAAATCTAACGATCGTTATTTTCTGTTCCTTTTTTTTTTTTCAGCGTAGATGGGCAGAGGACAGATAATTGTGGGAAGGGATGAGACGTTAGTGGAGAGAGATGGGGAAATGTTTTTTTTTTTTTTTAATTAATTAATTAATTAAATTTATTTTTTTATTATTATAATTTTAACTATTTTTATAATTATTTTTATTCTTTATTTCTTTATTTATTTTTGGGCTATTACATCGTCGGTGCACGTCGGGTCGAGGCACGGGTCACACTCCAGTTTGGGTCAACTGCTGTAAAAGGTTACTTGGTCGGGCTGGTTGTTGGGCCTCAGTTTATTGGACTGGGCCACAAGTGTTTGGGTTGCAGGTTAGTTCGATGAGACCGTGGGTCTGGTCTCGAGTTGGTATAGCTAAACCGTGGCTTCTAGGCTGGATTGTGGTTTGGGTCGTGTAGTTGGGCCTCGATTTCACGGGCTGGCCTTAAATTGGTTTGAGCCTCGGGTCTGGGAATTTGGTTTGGGTTGACCTGGGTCCAATCGATCCTTCTTCCTTACCCAGCTTTTGCGCAATTTTTTGGTGCATTTTCTCTCTCCTTCCTGCGGCGTTTCCGTTGCCAATTTTGATCCTCTTTCTTCCTTTTCCTCTCTGATTGTCGTCCCTCTTTCCTTCATCGAAGTTTTGTGGCCTAAAAGTTCCTAAAACCACAAATCTAGAACGTTTAGGAAAACCAAATTTTCCGACCTCGATTATCGACGACGATGCTTACGAATAGGCACAAAATGTACCTTTAGTTATTATGCTATCGTTAGGGATCCTTCTCGTGATGGTAA
>NW_019646485.1:114530-115274 GCF_002806865.2 Cucurbita pepo subsp. pepo
GTCTTTCTTTTTGACAAACAACACTGGCGCACCCCAAGGGGACACACTAGGTCGAATGAAGCCTTTATCTAATAGGCCTTGCAGTTGTGATTTAAGTTCTTTTAGTTCTGCTAGTGCCATGCGGTACGGGGCCTTAGAGATGGGTCCCGTTCCTGGTTCCAGTTCTATTCCAAAGTCTACCTCTCGCGATGGAGGGATCCCCAGGAGGTCCTCGGGGAAGACATCCATAAATTCGTTTACTATGGATACTGTATCTATGGGTTTTTCCTTTCCTTTTGTGTTTACTGCACAGGCTAGAAACGCCCACTCCCCTTGTTGTACCAGGCGTCTCGCTTTCATCATCGATATCATTTNCTCCCCTTGTTGTACCAGGCGTCTCGCTTTCATCATCGATATCATTTTTGGGGTGGTACCTGTGATGGTTCCTTTAAACTTAAAGGTGAGTCTGTTTGGAGGTGTGAATATCACCTCTTTCTTATGGCAGTTTATGCTAGCAAAGTTTTCGGCTAGCTAATCCATTCCTAGTATGACGTCAAAATCCGTCATATCCACTACTCTTAAGTTTACGTGGATGGTTTGTCCAGCTATTACCACTTGTCTGCCTTTTACTCTATTTTTCGTAACTAGGTCTAGCCCTGCTGGGGTACCGACCAACAATACGTGCATTAAGGGTTCTAACTAAGTTTATGATTTACTTATAACATTCCCTACATCCTACCATATAATTCATATAAAAAAAAAAAA
>NW_019646486.1:0-1141 GCF_002806865.2 Cucurbita pepo subsp. pepo
ATGAATATGATTTACCTAAATATTTTTTGGTGGAAGCTGTTTATANGTTTCAAATAGAGTTTTAATTAGACCCTGTTTAGATAAAACTCTTTATGAACTTTGGCATAATAAAATTTCAAATAGTGGGTATTTCAAAGTTTTTAGTTGCAAATGTTTTATTTTGAACACCAAGGAAAAGTTAGAAAAATTTGATTCTAAAACAGATATTGGTATTTTTGTTGGTTATTCATCTAGTAGTATAGCTTATAGAGTTTTCAATAAGAGAACTTTAGAAGAATCTATAAATGAGGTATTTGATGAATCTTATAATAATATTTCTAATGAGTTTATTTGTAGTTCCATTATTGGAACCAAATGGGTTTTTAGAAATAAAATGGATGAAAATGGGAATATCATTAGAAATAAAGCTAGAGTTGAGTTTTTAGAAATGAAATTGATGAAAATGGAAATATCATTAGAAATAAAGCTAGACTTGTAGCTCAAGGTTATTGTCAGGAGGAAGGTATGAAGAAACTTTTGCACCCGTTACTAGATTAGAAGCGATTAGAATGTTACTTGCATTTGCTTCTTACAAAAATTTTATATTATATCAAATGGATGTGAAAAGTGCATTCTTAAATGGTTATACTATGGAGGAAGTTTATGTAAAACAACCTCTTGGATTCGAAAATTTTGATTTTCCACGTCATGTCTATAAGTTGAAAAAGGCTTTTTATGACTTAAAACAAGCTCCAAGAGCTTGGTATGATAGACTTAGTAATTTTCTGATTGAGCATGATTTCAAAATGGGTAAGCTCGACACTACTCTCTTTATTAAAATTAAAGAAAAAGATATGCTATTAGTGCAAATATATGTTGATGATATTATATTTGGTTCTACTAATCCTTATTTATGGGAAGAATTAATGTATGATGAGTATGATGAGTATGATGGGAGAGCTCAGTTTCTTTCTTAGACTTCAAATCAAACCACTGAAAGATGGTATCTTCCTAAATCAAAAGAAGTACATCAAGGATTTACTCAAAAGGTTCAAGTTCAATGAAGGTAAGATTGCAAAAACTCCAATGAGCACATCTACCAAGCTTGATAAGGATGAAAAAGGTAAATGTGTAGATATAAAATCTTATCGAGGTATGATTG
>NW_019646486.1:6562-9502 GCF_002806865.2 Cucurbita pepo subsp. pepo
TCCTAAATTAATAGTCCCAAGCAAATATTTAAATATTCTTTTAACGGCATGTAGATGAGATTCCTTAGGACAAGATTGAAACATAGCACAAAGACATACACTAAACATAATATCAGGTCTACTAGCACTAAAGTAAAGATCCAATCATACCTCGATAAAATTTTATATCTACACATTTACCTTTTTCATCCTTATCAAGCTTGGTAGATATGTTCATTGGAGTTTTTGCAATCTTACCTTCATTGAACTTGAACCTTTTCAGTAAATCCTTGATGTACTTCTCTTGATTTAAAAAGATACCATCTTTAAGTTGTTTGATTTGAAGTTCAACAAAGAAACTGAGCTCTCCCATCATACTCATCATACATTTAGAAAATTCTTCCGAAGAATTAGTAGAACCAAATATAATATAATCCACATATATTTGCACTAATACATATATTTTTGTTTAATTTTAATAAAGAGAGTAGTGTTGAGCTTACCTATTTTGAAATATTCTCAATAAGAAAATTACTAAGTATTGTACTAAGAAGCTCTTGGAACTTGTTTTAAGCCATAAAGAGCCTTTTTCAACTTATAGGCATGATGTGTAAAATCAAAATTTTCAAATTCCACGAGGTTGTTTTACCTGAACATCCTCCATAATATAATCAAATGCTCTTTTCACATCCATTTGATATAATATAAAATTCTTGTAAGAAGCAAATGCAAGTAACATTCTAATAGCTTCTAATCTAGCAACGGGTAAAAGTTTCTTCATAGTCTATACTTTCCTCCTCACAATAACTTTCAGCTACAAGTCTAGCTTTATTCTTAATGATATTCCCATTTTCATCACTTTTATTTCTAAAAATAAATTTGGTTCAACTAATGGAAATATTAGAGGGCCTAGTGACTAATTCCCAAACTTTATTCCTTTCAAATTGATTTAGTTCTTCACTAAAATATAAAACTCATCATTTTCGGCATCCTTAAGACTTTTTGGTTCAATTTGAGAAAAAAAAAATTATAAAATAAATTAATAAAGAAACGAGTTCACACCTTGTTCGGGATTACCAATAATCAAATCTTTGGGATGAGATGAGGCATACCTCCAAAATGAAGAACCTTCTTCCTTCTTTTCATTTGAGCTCACTTCTTCTTTATTTGAAAGAGTTTCTTTTCCTTTGTCACTTACAATTAAATCTCCAAAATTTCTTTCTAAATCATCACTGCAAATAAACTCATTAGAAATATTATTACAAGATTCATCAAATATCTCAGGTATAGATTCTTCTAAAGTTCTCTGGTTGAAAACTCTATAAGCTCTACTAATAGATGAATAACCAAGAAAAATATCAATATACATTTTAGAATAAAATTTTCCCAACTTTTGTTTATTGTTCAAAATAAAACATTTGTAGCAAAAAAAAAAAAAAAAAAAAAAAAACTTTGAAATACCGAATATTTGGAATTTTATTAGGATAGAGTTCATGATAAGTTTTATCTAAAGAGTGTTTAATTAAAACTCTATTTGAAACATAACCGGCGGTATTAACAGCTTCCGCCCAAAAATATTTAGGTAAATCATATTCATTTAAGATTGATCTAGCAAATTCTTATAAAGTATGATTTTTTTTTCAACCATACAATTTTGTTGAAGAGTCCTTAGAGAGAAGTCATGATAAAAACCATTATCTTTACAAAAAAAAATTTAAAGACTACACTTGAATTCTCAGCCATAGTCACTCCTAATTTTAGTAAATAAAAAAAAAACATTTTTCATTTTGAACTCTTTTTACAAAACTAGCCAATCTTTTCAAAACATCAATTTTATGTTTTATCATCAAAACCCAAGTAAATCTCCAAAAATCATCGTACATCTTCAAAGAGAATATCATCATTACCTATAGTACCCTTACCAATTATTTTACCTTTCTTGTTCTCGCCAAAAGTTACTAAGCCGCCATCCTTCTTGTAAAGATTCACAAACTTGGATTGGTTTCCCGTCATGTGTCTTGAGCAACCATTGTCCAAATACCACTTATTTTGTCTGGTAGACTTTCAAATAAACCTATAAACAAAGATATTCAAAATTGACCTTTTAGTACCCATACTTGTTTGGGTCCCAACAAGTTAGTTTTCACAAATTTAGGAATCATGCTTGCATTCATATTAAAAAACTTACCACACCAGATACAAACAACACCATGCAGGAATTTATTTGTTGGACTAAGTTTATGTATTCTATTTTCAATAGAAAAATTATTTCTTAAGACATTGTTAAATTTTATATTTTTAGAAAATTTTCTTGGGGAAGTAATGTTTTGAGAATTTTTGAATTTAAAGCAATTAGGTCTAATATGACCTTCAACACCACAATAATGACATATAGACACAAATCTAGATTTATCATACTCAAATACAAATTTGCATGTGTTAGGCTTAAGCATAATGGGGGATGGCTTAACAAATATTGTTTTAGAACTTGAAGGAGTAGAACCTTCATCAATATAGCCTAATCCTCTTTTATCACCATAAGGCTTTCATGCTTCAATTATTTTATCTAATTTTAGAGCACCTATAGTTAACTTTTGAATAGACTCTTTAGCTTTACCAAATTATTGTATAGTATTTGATTCCTTTTGAGTAATTTAATTAACTTATCTTTTTCATAACAATCATGCTCAAGAAACTTAATTTTATCTAGTAATGCAGTTTTCTCATCACAATCATTTACATGCTTTTCACAACATATATAAAATTTTACAACATTACGATTATTTTCTTTCAAGCAAGAAATTTCATTTAATAAATACTCATTTTTAATAATTGAAGCCTTATATTTCTTTTGAAGCATAACATACTTTGAACCAAGTTTTTCTAAATCAAGTTGCATCTCCTCAAAAAATTTAAATAATTCATCGTAAGAAGGAGATTCAAGAATTACCTCGTCTTCTT
>NW_019646486.1:15938-18293 GCF_002806865.2 Cucurbita pepo subsp. pepo
AGGACGTTTACTAACATTCAACCATAATTCATAATCAATCGATTGCAAATAAATTTTCATTCTAGCTTTCCAATATGTATAATTTGTTCCATCAAAATAAGGAGGTCTAGAGGTTGATTGTCCTTCACAAAAACCATTTTTAACACTTAGATTTGCCATAATCTCTAGAAATAAAGTTTATATAAAAAAAATTAATTAGAGCAACCGGGCTCTGTTACCGATTGTTGGATCGATATGACAACCGTAGAGGGGTGAATAGGGTTTCAACAATGTAATTATTAATTTTTTTTTTAAATAACAATCAAAATATCATCCAATAAAACTTAACAATAATTTAAAATTTAAATAGGAAAAGGGTTAGAAAATATAAAATCGTAGTTTTATAGTGGTTCGGTCAAACTCGACCTACTCCACTCCCCAAGCGCCTCTCGGGAATTTGAATAAAACTTTCTGACTCTTTCCTCGGATCAGAGCCCAACTGCTACACCGCTCTTTTTACGAGTTCAAGAGCAAACTTCTTTCCACAGCTCAGGATCAAACCGGTACACCGCTCTTTTTACAAGTTCAAGAGCAAACTCAATCCTTTTCACGACTTAGGATCAAACCGGTACAATTGTCTGAAATCTTATAGAAACACACCACAACACTCTGATTTAATAGACATCTCTCTCAGGAATAAGATAAAAAAATGAAATAGAATTGGAAGCTTTGTACAGAGCAACAATGAACGCTTTTAAAAAAAAAATTAGATCGAGGAAACAAATGTTCTGTGTGTTGTGTTTTGGAAAATACGAAGAGGTGATGAGTTTAAATAGCGATCAAATTGTAAAAATAGGAATTGATACGAACCACTAAAACGTGAATCGAAACGTGGACCACGAAAAATAATAAAAATTATAGACCACATGTTTCATTTAAATTTCAAATATATATATATATATATATATTAACATATTGAAATATAATAATATAATAAAAAAAAATGTTAATGAAAACCATGGTAAGATTTTAAAAGTAATCGAAAAGTTTTATAAATCTAATTGAAATATTATAAATGTAATTGAAATGATTTTTTAATTCAAATAATTTCCTTTTTCAAAACTACTTTTCATAAACGTAAATGAAATCATTATAATTTCTTTCCATTCGAGAGTGACAACTAGTTTTCATAAATGTAAATGAAATCATTATAATTTTTTTCCATTTAAAAGTAACAACTAGTTTTCGTAAATGTAAATGAAATCATTATAATTTCTTTCCATTTAAAAGTAACNGTCTAACACAAAGTTTAAGAGCCTTAGAGCTTGATAAGCCCAAGAACGGTGCCCTCGAACACACATTGAGCATGTAATTAATTGTTTGGACTTTTATTGAAGAAATATGTGTACGAATCAACAAGGACTAGGGTGGAATGATTGTGAGCACGTCATATGCTTGATTTAGCCAAGAAATTTATGAACTCAACTTAGTACCAGAGGTCTAGGTTGTGGAACAACAGACGGTTTTCGCTAGACGAAGAGTCATTGAGTGTTACGTTACGTGATTTTCGAGGCTTCAAATCTCGAACCGTGAGGAAAGTAAAACTAAAAGTAAAAATAATTAAACATTTAGATAATGCAATTTAGAATCAAACAACACCTCAACTAGAACAAATTGAAAGGCAATGAAAACATGTGTTATTAAAGGTTTGTTACAAACGGAGAAAGGGTTCGGGGTACTGTTTCGAACGAAATATCATATGAAATCCTTCTCTCGGCCGGTAACCAGGAGGATCATTTCTATCCTGGGAATACTGATGATATTGGCTATATATCTCTACAATGCCAGAAACACTACTGCATTGAGATGTTTTTCCGTTGGATGCTGACTGGTACAAGGATTGGCTAAATTTCAAGCAAGAAGGAAATGCATATAAATGCACCTATAATGGTGTTCGTTCAATTATCAGAAAGAGAATTTCCCCAAAACATCTTTCTTTCATTTTCAATTCCTTTACAGTTAAAGAATAACGAACTCGAACGGAACAAGGAGTTAAGTCGAATGAATCTTGTCTTGCTTGAGTCTTGACTGACTGTGAAGGAGTGATGGATCATTCTTCCAAAATACATAAACTGGGTCGACACTCTTAAACGACCCTCAAGTGACAATACAGCTCTCAAACGCTCCCCCACCTTGAGCGACATTTATCGAAGACATGAAAAAGAAATCTAAAATGCAATGAGTAAAAAAGTACTCGGTAAGCAGCCTACTTGTAGGCTCTCATCGCATCCAGTTCCTGGTAGGTTTCCACGGGCTTTATTCTAGGCTCTAGGAAGTTTGGGCTTAACTCTATAGTTTGGCTAACCTTCTGAGGAG
>NW_019646486.1:23013-25718 GCF_002806865.2 Cucurbita pepo subsp. pepo
TCATCGCATCCAGTTCCTGGTAGGTTTCCACGGGCTTTATTCTAGGCTCTAGGAAGTTTGGGCTTAACTCTATAGTTTGGCTAACCTTCTGAGGAGGCTTTCAACCGTGTCATGGTATAGTTGGTTATCACGTCAGTCTAGCACATTGAAGGTCTCAAGTTCAAACATGGGTGACGCCATCTTTGTAATTTTTATTTTTATTTTTATATTAATAATCTGGATTCATTTTATACCTCTACGACAAAGTTTAAGAGCCTTAGAGCTTGATAAGCCCGAGAACGGTGCCCTCGAACACACATTGAGCATGTAATTAATTGTTTGGACTTTTATTGAAGAAATACGTGTACGAATCAACAAGGACTAGGGTGGAATGATTGTGAGCACGTCATATGCTTGACTTAGCCAAGAAATTTATGAACTCAACTTAGTACCAGAGGTCTAGGTTGTGGTCCATACACGATTTTCGCTAGACGAAGAGTCATTGAGTGTTTTGTTACGTGATTTTCGAGGCTTCAAATCTCGAACCGTGACGAAAATAAAACTAAAAGTAGAATTAAATTAAACATTCAGATAATGCAATTTAAAATCAAACAACACCTCGACTAGAACAAATTGAAAGACAATGCAAACATGTGTTGTTAAAGATTTGTTACAAACGGAGAAAGGGTTCGGGGTATTGTTTCGAACGAAATATAAACGATCCAAAGTACATAGACTAGGTCGACACTCATAAACGACCCTCAAGTGACAATGCAGCTCTCAAACGCTTCCCCACCTCGAGCGACAGTTAGCGAAGACATGAAAAAGAAATCTAAAATGCAGTGAGTAAAAAAGTACTCGGTAAGTAGCCTACTTGTAGGCTCTCATCGCATCTAGTTCCTGGTAGGTTTCCACGAGCTTTTCTCTAGGCTCTAGGAAGTTTGGGCTTAACTATATAGTTTGGCTGACCTTCTGAGGATATTATTTAGAAATTGCAATTAAAAAAAGAATTGAAAATATATTACAAAATATTTATAGTGGAAGAGTATTTTAAATATTTTTTAAATCCACATGTATTTAGAATAAAAAATAGATAGAGTTGTTGTTTTGAGTTGGCAGACTAATTCGTTGGGTTATACTGAATTGAGCTGCTTTCATGTCCAGACCTATTTGTTGGGTTCTACCTTTTATTTGTTTAAATGTTATCCAATGGGGTTAATTTGGTATTCATGCTTAGCTACTTGTGTTAAGTAGCTTCAGGCTAAATATAGTAAATTTGGTATTCATGCTATCCATGTTGTGAGATCTATGATTAATTATTTGGTTATTTTTTAGCATATAATTCTTTTTTGATCCATGATTAATCTACTGGTGGTAAAACAAAATTAAAACTATCCCTTAGTCAAGCAACAAATTTAAACAAACTATTCGTACAACAAACTTAAAATCATTTGTTAGTAAAATAACAAATTTAAAATCTACTGTTCATAGAATAAACTTAAAATCTCCTGTTACTAGAATAAACTTAAAATCACATGTTCTAACAACAAACTGAAAATCACTAATTTGTAGATCAAACATAAAATGACTTGTTCTTAGAACGAACTTAAATTCCCTATACATAGAACAAACTTAAAATCTATGTTCTTAGAACAAACTCAAAATCCTCAAATAAACTTAAAATAGGAGTTGTGTTGTAGAACAAACTTAAATTCCCTATTCATAGAACAAATTTAAAATCTATGTTCTTAGAACAAACTCAAAATCCTAGCACAAACTTAAAATACTGAGTTCAACTTAAAATCTCTGATTCTTATAACAAACTTAAATTTCCTATTCATAGAACAAACTTAAAATTTATGTTCTCAGGACAAATTCAAAATACTAGAACAAACTTAAAATCTATATTCTTAGAACAAACTCAAAATCCTAGAACAAACTTAAAATAAGAGTTCTGTTTGTAGAACAAACTTAAAATCTACTGTTCTTAAAACAAAAGTAAAATTTCCCGTTAACAATATTATTTTCTCCTTGTATGGAGAACAAACTTTTCACGAAAAAATAGCTTCAAACATGTCTTGATTTCCATTGGTATGAGGTATAATTAAAGAATACATATCCATTGGTGTGAGACCTCTTGAGAAGTCCAAAGCAAAGCCATGAGAGGTTGACATATGAGTTTACGCTCAAAGTGGACAATATCATACCATACCATTGTGGAGAGTTCATATAAAACAAAAAAAAACATAGAAATATGGGCTATTTATAAAATACAAAATAGTAAAAATGTGTATTTACGCTTTACTTGGTCGCAAAGCCATGAGAGATTGACATGAAATCTCAAAGTGGATAATATCATACCATTATGGAGTAATGAGATCTCAAAGTGGATAATATCATACCATTGTGGAGTAATGAAAGATTAAATGACTAGTTCATAAATTTCATGAGAGCTCAAAGTGGACAATACAATTGTGGAGTAATGAAAGATTCAATGACTAGTTCATAAATTTCTCTAATTCAAGCATATAACGTACATTTCTTCAATAAAAGTCCAAACAATTAATTACAAGCTCAATGTGTGTTCGAGGGCACGGTTCTAGGGCTTATCAAGCAAAAAGGCTCTTAAATTTTGTCGTAGAGGTCTAAAATAAATCAATGTGTATTCGAGGGTACGGTTCCCAGGCTTATCAAGCTCGAAGGCTCTTAAACTTTCTCGTATAGGT
>NW_019646486.1:26208-28184 GCF_002806865.2 Cucurbita pepo subsp. pepo
TAATGCAATTTAAAATCAAACAACACCTCGACTAGAACAAATTGAAAGGCAACACAAACAAGTGTTGTTAAAATTTGTTACAAACGGAGAAAGAGTTCGGGATACTGTTTCTAACGAAATATAAAAGACCCGAAGTACACAAACCGGGTCGACACTCATAAACGACCCTCAAGTGACAATGCAGCTCTCGAACGCTCCCCCACCTCGAGCGACAGTTAGCGAAGACCTGAAAAAGAAATCTAAAATGCGGTGAGTAAAAAAGTACTCGGTAAGCAGCCTACTTGTAGGCTGTCATCGCATCCAGTTCCTGGTAGGTTTCCACGGGCTTTTCTTTAGGCTCTAGGAAGTTTGGGCTTAACTCTATAGTTTGGCTGACCTTCTGGTGAGGCTTCCAACGGTGTCGTGGTGTAGTTGGTTATCACGTCAGTCTAACACACTGAAGGTCTCCAGTTCAAGTCTGGGCGACGCCATCTTTGCAATTTTTATTTTTATAATAATAATCTGGATTCATTTTGGACCTCTACGAGAAAGTTTAAGAGCCTTCGAGCTTGGTAAGCCCGGGAACCGTGCCCTCGAACACACATTGATTCATTTTAGACCTCTACGTGAAAGTTTAAGAGCCTTGGAGCTTATAGGCCCGAGAACGGTGCCCTCGAACACACATTGAGCATGTAATTAATTGTTTGGACTTTTATTGAAGAAATATGTGTACGAATCAACAAGGACTAGGGTGGAATGATTGTGAGCACGTCATATGCTTGATTTAGCCAAGAAATTTATGAACTCAACTTAGTACCAGAGGTCTAGGTTGTGGAACAACAAACGGTTTTCGCTAGACGAAGAGTCATTGAGTGTTACGTTACGTGATTTTCGAGGCTTCAAATCTCGAACCGTGACGAAAATAAAACTAAAAGTAAAAATAATTAAACATTCAGATAATGCAATTTAGAATCAAACAACACCTCGACTAGAACAAATTGAAAGGCAATGAAAACATGTGTTATTAAAGGTTTGTTACAAACGGAGAAAGGGTTCGGGGTACTGTTTCGAACGAAATATCATATGAAATCCTTCTCTCGGCCGGTAACCAGGAGGATCATTTCTATCCTGGGAATACTGATGATATTGGCTATATATCTCTACAATGCCAGAAACACTACTGCATTGAGATGTTTTTCCGTTGGATGCTGACTGGTACAAGGATTGGCTAAATTTCAAGCAAGAAGGAAATGCATATAAATGCACCTATAATGGTGTTCGTTCAATTATCAGAAAGAGAATTTTCCCAAAACATCTTTCTTTCATTTTCAATTCATTTACAGTTAAAGAATAACGAACTCGAACGGAACAAGGAGTTAAGTCGAATGAATCTTGTCATGCTTGAGTCTTGACTGATTGTGAAGGAGTGATTGATCATTCTTCCAAAGTACATAGACTGGGTCGACACTCTTAAACGACCCTCAAGTGACAATGTAGCTCTCAAATGCTCCCCCACCTTGAGCGACATTTAACGAAGACATGAAAAAGAAATCTAAAATGCAATGAGCAAAAAGTACTCGGTAAGCAGCCTACTTGTAGGCTCTCATCGCATCCAGTTCCTGGTAGGTTTCCACGGGCTTTATTCTAGGCTCTAGGAAGTTTGGGCTTAACTCTATAGTTTGGCTAACCTTCTGAGGAGGCTTTCAACCGTGTCATGGTATAGTTGGTTATCACGTCAGTCTAGCACATTGAAGGTCTCAAGTTCAAACATGGGTGACGCCATCTTTGTAATTTTTATTTTTATTTTTATATTAATAATCTGGATTCATTTTATACCTCTACGACAAAGTTTAAGAGCCTTAGAGCTTGATAAGCCCGAGAACGGTGCCCTCGAACACACATTGAGCATGTAATTAATTGTTTGGACTTTTATTGAAGAAATACGTGTACGAATCAACAAGGACTAGGGTGGAATGATTGTGAGCACGTCATATGCT
>NW_019646486.1:34691-36832 GCF_002806865.2 Cucurbita pepo subsp. pepo
CAGGATTCAGCTGGGCTATCCACACTAAGGATTAAAACGTCCTCAGCATCTTCTGTTGTGTATATAGAATCATCATCATCTTCAGATTTATGATTCTGCTTCTTCTTTAGCTTTGTACAATCTGTCCGAAAGTGTCCTTTTCCCCCACAGCTCCAACACGTTACGTTGGGTTTGTTTGGAGATTTTCCCCGGTTCTTTGATTTTGAACGCCCATGTTTGTTTGAGCTCTTTGATTTGCTTCTTCCCCTTCGATCAACACTGAGAGCATTGCCTGATGAATCTCCAGTTTCCCGTTTGCGAATACTTTCGCTGAGAACTATATCTCGAATTTCACCAATCTTCATTTTATCAGATCCTCGGGAACTGCTGATTGCGGCAACAACAGTATCCCATGACTCGGGTAAGGATGACATCAAAATCAATGCTTTAATTTCATCTTCGAAATTAATTTCCACCGAACTCAGTTGACTTATGATCATATTGAATTCATTTATATGATAAACAGCAAGTCCACCTTCAGACATCTGTAGATTGAACAATCTCCGCATCAAATACACCTTGTTCATAGCCGATGGTTTTTCATACATATTTGACAGCGCCTTCAATAGATCTGACGTTGTCTTCTCCTTGATAATGTTGAACGCCACGTTTCTAGATAGCGTCAACCGGATCAGCCTCAAGGCTTGTCGATCCTTGAGCTTCCACTGTTCCGTGGTCATGGTATCTGGCTTCACCCCCAACAGAGGTTCGTGAAGTTCTTTCTAGTACAGATAATCTTCAATCTGCATCTTCCAGAAATCGAAATCGGATCCATCGAACTTCTCAATTCCAATCTTTGAACTTTCCATCTTCACAGATCGTAGTGAATTTCGCCTAGCTTTGATACCAGTTGTTAGGGTCGCACAACAACGCACACACTCGATAGATGAACACAAAGAATAGGAGAGAGAAAATGCAAGGAGAACTCTGACTAAAGAAATTTGTATTGATTCAAGTATGTACAGTAAGAGAGAACACAGAGAATAGAAAATTACTTTTCAAAGTTCTAGTAGACCGCATATATATAGTTAAGTTTACTATATATAGCTTTACTAGATTTAGCTATTTACTATATATATAGTTTTACCAGATTTAACTATCTATTACCATATATAGCTTTACCGGAAATAACTGTTCACCAAATATAAATAAGCAGCAGGCTCCCTACCCTAACATAAAAGTATATTTACCCTCCACCAACCACGAGCGGAATGAAATTTACCATCTAACAAATGATTGATATTATTCATATAATAAATATACAAATATATTGCGTTAAAATAAATATTATTTTGGATAAAAAAAAATAATAAATTTAATATTACTTTGTATTAAAAAAAATATAATATTATTTTGAGTAAAAAAATATTATAAAAATATGTTTTGAGTAAAAATATCAGATGTTTGTTCTAATTGTACATCAAACTTAAATTTTCCTATTAGGGGNCTAATTGTACATCAAACTTAAATTTTCCTATTAGGGGAACAAATTTAAAATAACTTGTTCCTAAATAAACTTAAAATTATCTTTCACAAACTAGTTGTTCCTAAATAAACTTAAAATCATTTTTTATTGAACAAACTTAAAATGATCTGTTCCTATAACAACAAACTTAAAATCTCCCGTTCGTGCAACATATTTTGGTGTAACAAATTTAAAATCTCGTCTTGGTTGATACCTATAAATTATTATAATTTTTTTAAATATTAATTTATATTAAGATTTTAAAATTATATGTATAAATTTATATAATATACATGCAAACTAAAAATCCTCTGTTTGTAAAACAACAAACTTAAAATCATATGTTCGTAAAATAAGCTAAAAATCACCTATTAATAGATCAAACTTAAAATCACTAGTTCTTAGAACAAATTAAAATCCCTTTGGTACAACAAACTTAAATTCTTTGTTCATACAACAAACTTAAAATTCCTTTCTTAGAACAAACTCAAAATCCAAAGAACAAATTTAAAATACCAATTCCTAAGTTAGCCCCAGCTTCTAGATTTGTCTCTCTTTCTATTAGCTCTGACTTAAGCTAGCTAACAGTTCGCTTCCAGCGAAAGATTGTCTTAGTGGTTAGCCTCAAACAAGAGAT
>NW_019646486.1:43208-47396 GCF_002806865.2 Cucurbita pepo subsp. pepo
TATATATAGCTTTACTAGATTTAGCTATTTACTATATATATAGTTTTACCAGATTTAACTATCTATTACCATATATAGCTTTACCGGAAATAACTGTTCACCAAATATAAATAAGCAGCAGGCTCCCTACCCTAACATAAAAGTATATTTACCCTCCACCAACCACGAGCGGAATGAAATTTACCATCTAACAAATGATTGATATTATTCATATAATAAATATACAAATATATTGCGTTAAAATAAATATTATTTTGGATAAAAAAAAATAATAAATTTAATATTACTTTGTATTAAAAAAAATATAATATTATTTTGAGTAAAAAAATATTATAAAAATATGTTTTGAGTAAAAATATCAGATGTTTGTTCTAATTGTACATCAAACTTAAATTTTCCTATTAGGGGAACAAATTTAAAATAACTTGTTCCTAAATAAACTTAAAATTATCTTTCACAAACTAGTTGTTCCTAAATAAACTTAAAATCATTTTTTATTGAACAAACTTAAAATGATCTGTTCCTATAACAACAAACTTAAAATCTCCCGTTCGTGCAACATATTTTGGTGTAACAAATTTAAAATCTCGTCTTGGTTGATACCTATAAATTATTATAATTTTTTTAAATATTAATTTATATTAAGATTTTAAAATTATATGTATAAATTTATATAATATACATGCAAACTAAAAATCCTCTGTTTGTAAAACAACAAACTTAAAATCATATGTTCGTAAAATAAGCTAAAAATCACCTATTAATAGATCAAACTTAAAATCACTAGTTCTTAGAACAAATTAAAATCCCTTTGGTACAACCAACTTAAATTTTTTGTTCATACAACAAACTTAAAATTCCTTTCTTAGAACAAACTCAACATCCAAGAACAAATTTAAAATACCAATTCCTAATTTAGCCCCAGCTTCTAGATTTGTCTTTCTTTCTATTAGCTCTGACTTAAGCTAGCTAACAGTTTGCTTCCACCGAAAGATTGTCTTAGTGGTTAGCCTCAAACAAGAGATGCATCAGTCTTTCCTGATGAGGATGAGTCTTTCCGGATTAGGAAGTTTTTGGAAAAGATAATCAGATCCCAACACCCCAGGTAATCACTTCAAAAAGCAAGGACAGCCAGTCAGATTCTTTTTCTTTCTCAGATACTGGAAGACCGCTAGCAAGTCTTGATATTCTAATACTGGGCCCGAAAAGCCCGAAAACTGCCTGATCTTCTATCTTTTTATGCGCCCTTAATGCATCTAAAAAGAGAAGGAATTCGGTTGGAAGATAAGTTTCAGATAAATAGTTCTATTTTTCCGGTTTTACACTTCGGCTTAAGATTTGAGTAGAGTTGAAAGCAAGTAGTAAGAGTCAGATTCTCTTTTGCTAACATCTCCTTAGGCTCTGACAGCTTCCTCACATCCGAAACCCTTGGAATCACTTCTTAGTCCCATTTCATCTTCGGGAGGAAGGAAGAAATAGTGAAACTGCAGGAGAAATGTAAGTAGTTGACTTTGTTGACATGACCCATTGATTCTATTAACACTCTTTACACCGACCTTAAAGCATCTATCAAGCTAGCAAAGGCGCAGTAAGAAAGACAAGACAGTTCGATTAGTAGGTGAAGTTGAAGTTACAGGCTTTCTATCTAGTTAGGATAAAGCCTGATGTAATTCATTCTATTTAGTTAGGAAAGAAGGTAAGGTCAGATTATCCATTATCAACAGATCTTAGCGGCTCTTCAAGCTCTAATTCTCNTTCATGAAAAAATAGATTGAACAGGTCTTGATTTTTTTCTCTCCTCACAACCACTCTAATTGTGGTTTATCTTTTTTTTTTTTTCTCTTCTCACCATTACAAATCCTAAGTGACTTTATTTTTTCTATTTCTACCAGTGATGTCTCTAATGGTGGTGATTGTTGGCGACCACACTAATGATAGTTAATATCTTTTTTTTCTCTCTCTTCACCATTACAAACTTGAAGTGGCCTTAATATTTTTTTTCTCTCTACTTGTGACTTCTATGATGGCGACGATTGTCGAAAATAATAAACTAGAGCTACTCATATTAATATTGAACTTTTGCTATGAAACAAAACAAAACATAGAAATATGCCCATAGAATCTCCCATCTCAAATCTGAAAAGGGAAGGATGAAAGTGAGAAGGAAGTTGTAGTAAGACTCCAAAAGAATCGGTTGGCATGAGCTGTAGGTGACCCCAAAGATGAGTGAGCACTATGAACCCCATCAATCTCAGCAATTCAGCCATTGTGACCTTGCAACAAAATACAAAATAATTCAAATGTGTATTTACACTCCACTAACCACTCCTGAAATTAAATTCACCACCTAACAAATGATTCATAGTATTCATATAATAAATATATAAATATTTTGGGTAAAAAAAGATATTTTGGATAAAAAAATAATGAACCTATTTTAAGTAAAAAAATCTAATATTATTTTGAGTAAAAAAAAACATAATAAAAATATGTTTTTGAGTAAAAATATAAGATATTTTGGTAGAACAAACTTAAAATCCACCGTTGGGACAACAAACTCAAATTTCCTTGTTCCTAGAACAAACTTAAAACAATCTGTTTGTAAACAACTTAAAATTATCTTTTCATATAAAACAAACTTAAAATCTCTGTTCTTAGACCAACAAACTTAAAATGTCATGTTTGTACAACAAACTTAAAATTGTTAGCAACAAACTTAAAATCCACGGTTCTTACAGCAAACTTAAATTTGAGTGTTGGTATAACAAACTTAAAACAACCTGTTTATAAACAAACTTAAAATCATACGTTCACATAAAAAATTTAAAATTTCTTGTTCGTAGAACAACAAGCTTAAAATCTCATGTTCGTACAATAAACTTAAAATACCATGTTGTAGAACAACAAACTTAAAATCTATGTACAATAAATACACACATTCATTAATATGCTAAAAATGGTTGAGGAGGCTGATTGAGCCATCCTCTGTAAATGCCTATCCCAACTGCATACTTCTTCACCTTTCACTTTCAACATCTTTCCTAAACTTCAAATGGGATGTAGCTATATTTTTTCTTGTTTCATTTAGCTAGGATGTAGCTTGATAAGAGTGGTGATGAGAGTTGTAAGGGTAAGCTTATCGCTATGTTCACTATTCATGGATTCTAACCCAACAATTACTCCCTACCTACCTGCAAAAGGCCGGTGTGAAATGAACTTTAGGTGAGATTTTTTGTACAAAAAGATTAGTATAATTTATATATTTTATAGTAGGTAGGTATAAATTATACTATTTTTTTTTAAATACTAATTTATATTAAGATCTTAATATTATATGTATAAATTTATATAAATACTAATTTATACGTAAAATTATTATGATTCAAATAATAATTAAAAAAAATATTATTATAATGGGTTACAAAGAAAATATCTCACAGCAACGCAGGCTTAGCCATGAGAATGGTCTTAGATTTTAAAATATTGGGAATTCTCATTATAAAGGAAAATCGAGATCTATAATGGACATAGATGAATCGAGGGGAAAATTGAGGGTAGAGAGCATAATTTCCTCTTTTCCAGCGTTTTTCGGCATTACAAGCTTGTGTAAAATGCATTTATGTTTACAAGAATTTGAGAAATGTTAGAGCGTACCAGGACTTGTAAACGGACTTAAATCGAAGAAGAGTCTCCGGCGGGAAACGCCACAGAACCTCCATCGTTAGATCGAGATTATTTCCGACAATTGCGGCCATTAGAGAAGTCAAGAGAAAGAAAAAAAAAATCTAGTTAGGGTTTGGAATGGAGAGGAGAGAGAGAAGAATATATGAAGAGCTGTTGGAGGGTTTGGAATGGAGAGGAGAGAGAGAAGAATATATGAAGAGTGGTTAGAGGGGTCTTAAAAGAGAGAATAATTAAGGCCAGGTTTGAGGATGCAAGAAGGGTGAGAAAGGATTGGGTGCAGCCCATCAAGCGAGACCAACCAAGGCATCATATCATTTATATTATTATTTTTTTCTTTTAAAATTAAAAAACATAATACTTATTTTAATTCACACGGCTCAATTTAACATTAAGAAAACGAAAACGAAAAAAACACAGAGAAGTTGTACACTCATATTTATAAAGTGTTTCAAATGAACCAAGAAAAAACGAAAAAAAAAAACATAGAGAATTTATACCCTCGTA
>NW_019646486.1:47884-57114 GCF_002806865.2 Cucurbita pepo subsp. pepo
TTTTTTTTTTTTGTCTTCTTGTCTTGTTTCTCTCACCAGTTCTATGGTTGTCGTATTTTGTCGCCCTTGTTGGTATAGGTTAGAACTCTCGTGGTTTTCTTCATGTTGTTTTCATCTTCATATTGTAGCTTATACAATTGAACTAGTAGACCAAAGAGGAGGGATGTTAATTCCAGAACTGAATATTCTTCGAATTGCAACCATTTCCATCTTTGGCAGGTCTGTTTTATGTTATTTTTATCTTTAAATTGTAGCTTGTACAAGTCAAACACTTGGATAAAATATTTCACAATAAATAGAGGTGCATAGTAACAGCATATCAATCCCAAACACACGAGTCTTCCACTTGTTTGCCTGTGTCATTTTGCTTATAATAGCTAAATCACAGCTTTTTGACCATTTTTAGTTTGTCAGCATTGGCTTTATAATTTTTGTGCTAGGACAATGTGGAGGAGGAGGGATAAATTCCTTCACAATCCATGGCTTGTGGCTTCAGAAGGGAAGAAACTCGGTAACTAACTGCTGGACACCTCCTTTGTTTATAAACAGGTAAAACTCAAACATTCATTTATTTTAGTTCAATTTATTAGATGTGCAATTGAGAGATAGTTCATTATGTTTGGATTATAATAGTTAAGGGTGAAAAAATTAATAATTTTCTTGTTTCATGTTGTCATCAAATTGTAGCTTGTACAAGTGAACAAGTAGACCAAAGAAAAGGGATGTTCATTCCGAATATTGTTCAGGATTGCAAGCATTTCCGTCTTTAGCAGGTCTATTTCATGTTATTTTCATCTTCAAAGTGTAGCTTGTACAAGCGAAACGCTTATATCAAATATTTCACAATAAATAGAGGTGCATAGCAAAGTCATAATAAAAAACATCTCCCACAACACTTTTCACCATACCAATCCCAAACACACGAGTCTTCCCCTGTGTCATTTTGCTTCCAATAGCTAAATCACAGCTTTTTAACAACTTTTAGTTTGTCCAGTAGTGGCCTTATAATTCAATGTGTAAGAGGAGGAATGAATTCCTTCATAATCCATGGCTTGTGGCCTCGTAAGGGAAGAAACTCGGTAACTAACTGTCGGGGCACCTTTTTGTTTATAAACAGGTAAAACTCAAACATTTATTTATTTTAGTTCAGTTTATTAGATGTGCAAATTATAATTAGATCATTATGTTTGGATTATTATAGCGACCCTAAATTTCCACATAGCTAGAGTGGCCACTAACATCTCATGCTCATCTATAATGCGAAAATATAACTCTTACATGAACATCATTTATAACGTAAACTTCAGAAAACATTTAAAACAACTTGTTCGCTAGGAAACATAGCCATGGTCTTACGTGTTTAAATGCAAAATACTAAGATTTAGAGAAAATAAAAACAAATACAAAATAATTTAAAACAATGGAATGCAAAACAACCTATTCTAACTTAAAACTAAGAATTTAAATATGAGTCTACCCTATGCACGTGCCACATTCTTTGCTCGCGATGTCACCGTTCTCCGTACAAGTGCGTCTTGCCTTGACCTGAAAAATGATGTGGCACACGGCCTGAGTATTTCAAAGAATACTCAATAAGTGGCCCCATTCTAGGGGGTCATGCAAATGCAAACACATGTAATCATGATTTAGGGACCTATCTCTAATTATCCTAAGNCTAGGGGGTCATGCAAATGCAAACACATGTAATCATGATTTAGGGACCTATCTCTAATTATCCTAAGGGGGGCCTCCAGTCTCGGACAAATTGGATGTGTAGTATTTCCCTACACACAACTCACACGTGCGAGTGTGAATCCCCAGGGCGCTCACACACCCCCTGGACACTCTGGTCAAGNTTTTTTTTCTTCGTTTAATTGTGTTGTCATTTAAATTCAGATATCACAAACAAATTTTCTTCCAATTAATTCTTCTTTCCAAAATCTTTCTTTTCTCTTGTTTTCTTTTTTTTTTTCTTCCTTTTTATCATTTAAATTCACAGACATCACAAACAAATTTTCTTCCCAAATTTTTTCTTTCTTATTTACTTGTTAATTTTTTTTAAACCGAATCTTTTCTTTCCTCCCTATTCTGTATTTACTTCTTATCTTCCTTTTTTCTCTATGTTCTGTATTTTTTTTTATTCTATTGATAGATATCTGTTCTGTATTTTTTAGATATCTGTTCTGTATTTTTTAGATATCTGTTCTGTATTTTTTTAGATATCTGTTCTGTATTTTTTTTATTCTATTGACAGATATTAGCCTCGGTTATAGAATGGTAACCAAAATCAAAATAAATGGGCAGGGAACAAGAGATCTGATTTTGAATAATAAGACAAAAGAAAAGGATAGCCTCAGTTATAGTTAATTTTCTATAACCTGATAACCAAAATCAAAATAAATTGGCAGGGAAGAAGAGATCTGATTCTGAATAATTAGACAAAAGAAAAGGAAATGATTGTGATAGGATAAATGAAAAAGAGATTTGAAATATGTCTTACAGTACTAACAAAGCAAGATCTTGTCACAATATCTCATTCTCAAAGGTGGGTTCTCAACTTTGGCCTCTTGTGAAGAAAGAGGAGGGTCGGCTGGTTTTGATATATTTGGCCACTCTCCTAGCTCAGCAAGAATCTTATCCAAATCATCTTCTTCTTGAGCAGTTCTTCCACTCTTCTTCATTTTCTTTTTATTTTTTTGACGTTTTTCTCTCTAAAATTTTGAGTCAATGCCTTGGTAGTTTTTGTTGTCTCTCCATCTGGCATTTCTTTTTCTACCTCTTTATCTGATACATCAAAATTCCTGGTCTTCACTTCTTGATCGAGGCCCTTGCTTTCCTTGCACTCGTCATCCAACTGAACTGAAGATTCTAACGAGTTCTTGTCATCCATCCCATTACCTTGTTCTCTTTCACCAACCAAACTTTCTTCCAATTTGTCACCTTCGTCAGCCACAACATCACGTTCATCCTGAGTACAATTCCCCAAAATCAATCGATACATCCCGACTTTCTAATAAACCAGCATCATCACTGCAAGCTTCTCTCTCTTTAGCCACATCCATGCTCTTATCCAACAACTCAGCCTCTACTACAACACTGCCTTTCTGAACTTGGTCTAGATTCTCACTTTCAGCAGCGCCCCCAGGAGCTTCCCGGTCAGCCTGCAACTCTAACAAATTGGTAGTTTGATCCAAATCTTCGAAGATGAGGAAAACGTTAGCCTCAGAGGCGTCAAGATCGTCAAAGGTTAGTTTGAAATCTTCATTTTCGTCGAATCCCAAATCCAAGGCCGTGAAATAAACAAAAGAGTCACCAGGGGCAGCATAATTGGCATCGGAGAAAAAAAAAGAGTGTAAAGGCGAAATTTGGAGAGAATCAAATTCAGAAGCGTAAGTAGTGGAATTAGAATTTTGATCACCTATAGAGACATCATCTTGATATACAGTTGAAGTCACGTTTGTTGGCTGATCAAGAACCTCAGTGGTTAAGCAGTATTCCCAAATTGGATCTCAAATTGGATCTGAAGAATTTTTAATTTCATGTACAACATTTGCTTCTGATTCTTGGATTTTGACTCGGCAATTTGGCTTAATATGGCTTGGCTTTCCACAATGATCACACACCACTTTCACCTGACAATCTCGTTTAAAATGGCCTGGTTTTCCACACCTCTAACAGGCTTTAAATGGCTTCTTTGACGACTCCTCACTTCTGAATTGATTCCCATTGCTTGATGAAGGCTTTGAATGAAAATTCTGTCTACTTTGATCTTTGACATACAACACATCTTCTGACTTTGGTGAAAACTCGTTGCTGTTAGTCATTTGCTTAATCAAGGCTTTCTGATTCGAAAGAAGATTCTCCAGTTCAATTAGGCTGATTTGCCCACCCTTGTATTGAGGAAGAAAAGGGCATAAACTCTTTCCGTAATCCACAAATAAGATAACGCCGTAATCGAGCATCACTCACTGGCTCCTTAGCATCTAATTCTGAAATTTCGGAACACAGATTTTTCACTTTCAAAAAATATTCTTCAATAGAAAAATTATCTTGAGTTACCATAGCTAGTTCATTCTTTAGAAATTGCAGTCGAGCGGTATTTTTCTTAGTGAACAACTTTTGAAGTGTATCCCATACTTGCTTTGGTGACTTTAAATCACGAAGATGATCAATATACTCCTTGCTAATCAAAGTTCGCAAGGTAAATAAGGTTTTTCCGCATTTGATCTTCCATTGTTGGCATAATTTTGCATTCTGTGGAGTATCGGCTAGAATTTGTGTGTCATCACCTTCAATTAAATCCAACAAATCTTGCCCTTGTAGATAAGCTTCCATGCATAACTTCCCATAACTATAGTTATTGCCAGCAAGCTTTTCCATAGCTATATCCATAGAAGCACTCTCACCATTCATCTCGTTGAGTAATAATATCAACCTGTACCAACTTGGCTCTGATACCAACTGTCACAATATCTCACGCTCAAAGGTGTGAATAAATATGAAATTATTATTACTCAAAGAGGGTAATACAGAGACAACTGAAATAATGAACTGGTGTGGCTTGTGTTTTACTAAGCCGAGGGCTCCTATTTAAACAAAAATAAATCCTATAAATAGCTCCTACAAAAACTCTACTAAAATAAACTATTCCTCGAATGGCTTAACAACTTGACTAATTTCATCTAAAATAAGTTGCACTAATTTTGATAACCACCAGCATATATTGTTCTCTTTGGGCTTTCCCTTTCGGGCATCCCCTCAAGGCTTTAAAACGCGTCTTCTAGGGGAAGGTTTCCACACCCTTATAAATGGTGGTTTGTTCTCAATTGTTGAGGACTATTGGGAGAGAGTCCCATATTTGTTAATTTAGTGGAAGATCATGGGTTTATAAGTGAGGAATACTGTCTCCCTTGGAATGAGGCCATTTGTGGAAGCCCAAAGCAAACCCATGAGAGCTTATGCTCAAAGTGGACAATATCATACCATTGTGGAGAGTCGTGATTCCTAACATGGTATCAGAGCCATGCCCTAAACTTAACCAATGTCGATAAAATCCTCAAATGTCGAACAAAGTATTGTGGGCCTCGAAGGTGTAGTCAAAAGTGACTTAAGTGTCGAACAAAGGGTGTACTTTGTTCGAGGGCTCCAGAGAAAGGAGTCGAGCCTCGATTGAGGGGAGGCTTGTAGTGTACTTTGTTCGAGGGTTCGAGGGCTCCAGAGAAAGGAGTCGAACCTCGATTAAGGGAAGGCTTGTAGTGTACTTTGTTCGAGGGGAGGATTGTTGAGGACTATTGGGAGTGAGTCCCATATTGGTTAATTTAGTGGAAGATCATGGATTTATAAGTGAGAAATACTGTCTCCATTGGGNGGCACCTCATTTGTTTATAAATAGGTAAAACTCAAACATTCATTTATTTTAGTTAAGTTTAATAGATGTGAAAATTATAATTAGTTTATTATGTTTGGATTATAATAGTTAAGGGTGAAAAAAAAAATAATTTTCTTGTTTCACGTTGTTTTCATCTTCAAATTGTAGCTTGTGCAAGAGAATCAATAGAATAAAGAAGAGGGATGTTAATTCCATAACTGAATATTCTTCCGATTGCAAGCATTTCCATCTTTAAGAGGTCTATTTCATGTTATTTTCATCTTCAAATTGTAGCTTGTACAAGTGAAACACTTATATCAAAGACTTCAGTAAATAGAGGTGTATAGTAACGTCATAATAAAAAACAGCTCCCAGAACACTTTTCACCATACCAATCCCAAACACACGAGTCTTCCCCTGTGTCATTTTGCTTCCAATAGCTAAATCACAACTTTTTGACCACTTTTAGTTTGTCCATCAATGACCTTAAAAGTTTTGTGCTTTTCAACAACGACAATGTGTAGAAGGAGGGATAAATTCCTTCACAATCCATGGCTTGTGGCCTCAGAAGGGAAGAATCTTGGTAACTAACTGACGGGCACCTCCTTTGTTTATAAACAAGTAGAACTCAAACATTCATTTATTTTAGTTCAGTTTATTAGATTTGCAAATTATTAAACGAAATTTCTTGTTTGAAAGAGAATGGTCATAATATTTTTAAAATTGATGTACATTGTGAAAAGGATGTATTTAATTGTGATGAGAAAAATGCATTAATTGATCAAGTTAAGTCTATTGAGCATGATTGTTGTGAAAAAGATAAATTAATTAAATTGCTCAGATAATTTGTAACAATTGGGTAGGGCTAAAGAGTCTAAAAGGTTAACAATAGATGTTCAAAAATTAGATAAAATACTTTGAAGGAGGTAAGTTATATGGTGATAAGAGAGGATTAGGCTATATTGATGAATGTTCTACACCTTCAAGTTCTAAAACAATATTTGTTAAACATCCCATATCATGTCTAAGTCTAACTCAGGTAAATTTGTATCTAAGTATAATAAATCTAGATTTGTGCCTATATGTCATTATTGTGGCGTTGAAGGTCATATTAGACCTAATTGCTTTAAATTGAAAAATTCTCAAAATATTAATTCAACAAGAAAATTTTCTCAAAACATAAAGTTCAACAATGTCATAAGAAATAATTTTTCCATTGAAAATAAAACACATAAATTTAGTCTAAGAAATAAATTTTTGCATGATGTTGTTTGTTTCTCCTGGTAAGTTTGGACATAAAGATTATTCATGTTACTTATATAAATACAATGTCTTTAATATGAATGCAAACATGAAATGGATTCCTAAATGTGTGAAGACTAACTTTCTAGGACTCAAACAAGTATCGGTACCAAAAGGTCAATTTTGAATATCTTTGTTTTTAGGTTTGTTTGAAAGCCTCCAAGAAAAAATAAGTGGTACTTAGACAGTGGTTGCTCAAGACACATGACAGGTAATCAATCCAAATNAAAGGTCAATTTTGAATATCTTTGTTTTTAGGTTTGTTTGAAAGCCTCGAAGAAAAAATAAGTGGTACTTGGACAGTGGTTGCTCAAGACACATGACGGGTAGTCAATCCAAGTTTGTGAATCTTTCCAAGAAGGATGGTGGCTTAGTAACCTTTGGTGATAACAAGAAAGGTAAAATAATTGGTAAGGGTACTATAGGTAATGACTCTTTTACTTTCATCGAAAATGTATGGTTAGTTGATGGTTTAAAGCATGACTTACTTAGCATTAGTCAATTATGTGATAAAGGTTTTAGAGTTGTATTTGATAAGAATAATTGCATAATTGAAAATGTTAGTGATAGAAAAGTTTTGTTGGTAGGAAATAGAGATGATAATGTGTATACTATTGATTTAAATGATTGTCCTACAAATGACAAATGTCTTTCGATTTTGCTCTATAACGCTTGGCTATGGCATAGAAGACTAGGACATGCTAGTATGCACTTGATTTCAAATATTTCAAAAAATTCATTAGCTAGAGGTCTTCCTGAATTTAAATTTGAAAAAGATAAAATTTGTGATGCTTGTCAAATGGGTAAGCAAACTAAGTCCTCCTTCAAATCTAAAAATATGATTTATGCTGCTAACCTCTTCAACTATGACTTATTTGGCCCTTCTAAAACATCTAGCTAGGGAGGAAATTATTATGCTTGTGTGATAGTTGATGATTTGAAAGATTTACTTGAGTTCAAAATTAAAAAGAATTTTTAATTACTAAAATTAGGAGTGACCATGGAGGAGAATTTGATAGTATGGTTTTTCTCAAGACTTCTCCTCTCCAACGACTCCTCAACAAAATGGTGTGGTTGAAAGAAAAATAGTACTTTACAAGAATTTGCTAGATCAATGTTAAATGAGTATAATTTACCTAAATACTTTTCGGTGGAAGCCGTTAATAACGCTTGTTATATTTTAAATAGAGTTTTAATTAAACCTTCATTAGATAAAATTCCTTATGAACTATACCATAACAAAATTCCAAATGTTGGGTATTTCAAAGTTTTTGGTGGTAAATGTTTTATTTTGAACAACAAAGAAAAGCTTGGAAAATTTGATTAAAGAACGGATATTGGTATTTTTCTTGGTTATTCATCTACTAGTAAAGCTTATAGAGTTTTCAACAAGAGAACTTTAGTTATTTAGGAATCTATGCATGTGGTATTTGATGAATCGTGCAATAATATTTCTAATGAGTCTAGTTGTAGTGATGATTTAGAAAGAAATTTTGGAGATTTACTTGTTAGTGACAAAGGCAAGGATATTGTTTCTAGTAAGGAAGAAGTGAGCTTAAAGGAGGACGGTTCTTCATCAATGACAAAAGAATGGAGGTATGCCTTATGTCATCCCAAGGACTTGATTCTTGGTGATCTCGAACAAGGTGTGAAAACTCGTTCTTTTATTAATTTATTTAATAATCTTGCTCTTGTTTCTCAAATTAAACCAGTTTTAAGGATGCCGAAAATGATGAGTTTTGGATTTTAGCTATGCAAGAAGAACTAAATCAATTTGGGAGGAACAAAGTTTGTTTATTAGTCACTAGCCCTCTAATACTTTTATTATTGGAATCAAATGGGTTTTTAGACATACGAGGGATGAAAATGGGAATATCATTAGAAATAAAGCTAGGCTTGTAGCTCAAGGTTATTGTCAAGAGGAAGCATAGATTATGAACAAACTTTTGCACTCGTTGCTAATTTAGAATCTATTAGAATGTTACTTGCTTTTGCTTCTTACAAAATTTTTATATTGTAACAAATGAATGTGAAAAGTGCCATTTTGAATGGTTATATTATGGAGGAAGTTTATGTAGAACAACCTCCCGAATTTGAAAATGTTGAATTTCTTCATCATGTCTATACGTTGGAAAAAGCTCTTTATGGCTTAAAACAAGCTTCAAGAGCTTGGTATGATAGACTTAGTAATTTTCTTATCGGAAATGATTTAAAATGGGTAAACTCGACACTACACTCTTTATTAAGTAAAGAAAACGATATGTGCAAATATATGTGGATGATATCATATTTGGTTCTACTAATCCTTCTTTATGTGAAGAATTTTCTAAATGTATGCACAGTGAGTTTGAGATGAGTATGATGGGAGAACTTAGTTTCTTTCTTGGACTTCAAATCAAACAACTCAAGGATGGTATCTTCATCAATCAAGAGAAATACACTAAAGATTTGCTCAAAAGATTCAAGTTCAATAAAGGTAAGATTGCAAGAACTCCCATGAGCACATCCACTAAGCTTGACAAGGATGAAAAAGGTAAAAGTGTGGATATTAAAACTTATC
>NW_019646486.1:64961-78919 GCF_002806865.2 Cucurbita pepo subsp. pepo
TTGTAGTGATGATTTAGAAAGAAATTTTGATGTCTTATTTTGAACAATAAAGAATGAACTATGGCATAACAAAATTCCAAATGTTGGGTATTTCAAAGTTTTTGGTTGTAAATGTTTTATTTTGAACAATAAAGAAAAGCTTGAAAATTTTGATTAGAGTCTACTTGTAGTGATGATGTCTTATTTTGAACAATAAAGAATGAACTATGGCATAACAAAATTCCAAATGTTGGGTATTTCAAAGTTTTTGGTGGTAAATGTTTTATTTTGAACAATAAAGAAAAGCTTGAAAATTTTGATTAGAGTCTACTTGTAGTGATGATTTAGAAAGAAATTTTGATGTCTTATTTTGAACAATAAAGAAAAGTATTTATTTGTTAGTGACAAAGGTAAGGAAATTGTTTCTAGTAAGGAAGAAGTGAGCTTAAAGGAAATTGTTTCTAGTAAGGAAAATCCCTTCTTCTCAGTGAGAGGCAACCTGTGTGATGCCGACGAATAGGATGGTGCCATGCCCTTCATTCAATCTAAACGACGGAGCCGTCGCTAAATCTCACCGTCCCACAGACTTGGCCAGGATGGTGCCATGCCCTTCATTCAATCTAAACGACGGAGCCGTCGCTAAATCTCACCGTCCCACAGACTTGGCCCCGGGGATATGGTTTGTTGCCCCCCCCCCCCCCCCCNTGAAATGGTATTTTTTTTCCGCTGCTCGACGTTACGCAGTCTTCCGGTCACCTCTTCCACCGATAGGTCGTTCACGTCAATCAAGCAATGTCTCGATTGAAATCGCTATCTCCCTGATCACTCACTCAACGACACCTCGACGCCCGTCATCACGGCGTCCGACCTCTTTCGTGGTAGTGATGGAGATGCCGGCACTTGGCGGCGCGGGGCGTGGAGGAGTGAGCGAGCCTACTCGGGATGGACCCCACAATGTGCTTTTATTTTCGCACATTCCATTTTCTTCTACTCGAACCTCAAACCTGTGTGTTGTTAGGTCGACACTCTAACCACTTGAGCTATTCAACTTGATTGTTGATAGGATGCCTCCTCCGCAATGATATACACCGATGGCTTCAACTTGGCTCTGATACCACTTGTTGGATTTTGATAATCAGCCAGGGAAATCCCTTCTTCTCGATGAGAGGAAATCTTCGACAAAAGGTTGTTGGAAGAAAAAATAAAATGCGTAAAAATAACAAAGAGAGAAGGTGAAATTTTGACTGCGCTTGAAATCATGTTGTTAAATCTTCTTAACAGATTTCCTATTTAAATATAACCTATCCTAAAAATGGCCGGAGAGTGGCCAACTGAATCTGTGCCACTTCCTAGAAAATTGCCGTCTAAGAATTCGCTAATCCATTCGACGTGTTTGTCAAATGATCAAACGGAGAATTAATATAATCGTGTGAATCTAAATAGGGAAAAACTTAGGTTTTATCTAACATCATTCGCCCAACAAAAGCACCTTGCGGAGCCCCCGTACTATTTCAGAAAAAGAAGGATGGCACGTTGCGTCTGTGCATAGATTATAGAGCCTTAAACAAGGTGGCGGTACGCAACAAATACCCACTGCCGATAATATCCGACTTGTTCGACCAACTTCACGGGGCCAAACACTTCACGAAGTTGAACTTACGATCAGGGTACTACCAAGTACATATCGCCGAGGGGGACGAGTCCAAGACGACGTGTGTGACAAGATATGGGGCATTCGAGTTCCTGGTAATTCCCTTTGGCTTGACAAACGCCCCAGCTACGTTTTTCACGTTAATGAACCAGGTTTTCTACGAATACTTGGATCAGTTCATCATAGTATACCTCGATGACATAGTTGTATACAGCACAACCCTAGAGGAACATAAGGTACACTTGAAGCTGGTATTCGAAAAGCTGCGACAGAATCAGTTGTACGTCAAGAAAGAAAAATGTACCTTCGCACAGACATGCATCAACTTCCTCGGACATGTCATCAGTTGTGGACAGATCGTGATGGATAGCGATAAGATAAAAGCTATCAAAGAGTGGAAAGTCCCTACTTCCGTATCCGATGTGCGGTCCTTCTTAGGATTAGCAAACTACTATAGGCAGTTCATCGAAGGATTTTCACGACGAGCCGCCCCCTTAATGGAGCTCCTGAAGAAAGACCACCCATGGTCGTGGTCAAATAAATGTCAAATGGCCTTTGATGATCTGAAGGCAACCATGACGAGGGGTCCTGTCCTCGGGTTAGTAGATGTTATAAAGCCATTTGAAATAGAAACAGATGCTTCCAACTTTGCCCTAGGCGGTGTCCTTATTCAAGAAGGCCACCCCATCGCTTATGAAAGTCGAAAGCTCAATGATGCCGAATGGAGATACATTGTCTCCGAAAAAGAAATGCTGGCTGTAGTTCATTGCCTACGAGTCTGGAGACAATATCTCTTGGGATCACAGTTCATAGTGAAAACGGATAACGGCGCCATCTGCCACTTCTTCGATCAACCTAAATTGACGACAAAACAAGCCCGGTGGCAAGATTCATTAGCGGAATTCGACTTCAAATTCGAACACAAGGCAGAGAAGAGTAATCAAGCAGCCGATGCATTGATTCGGAACGGCGAACATGCGACCCTGTGCATATTAGCCCATATTCATTCAAGTAAGATCGATGGATCGATGCGCGACATCATCAAAGAACATTTACACAAAGACCCATCGGCCAAAGCCATTGTCGAACTACCTAAAGCTGGGAAGAAACGACAGTTTTCGGTCGAGAGAGGCCTTCTAATGACTAAAGGAAATAGGTTATACGTCCCATGAACGGGAGAACTGAGGAAGAAACTCATTCAGGAATGTCATGATACCTTATGGGCAAGACACCCTGGGTGGCAAAGAACGTATGCCCTAATAAAAAAGAGGTACTTTTGGCCAAATATGTAGGACGATATCATGTAGTACACCAAGACGTGCCTAATCTGCCAATAGGACAAAGTAGAGAAAGGCCAAACTCTCGGGACTCTTAGAACCTCTACCTGTGCCAACAAAACCTTGGGAAAGTGTGTCTCTGGACTTCATAACACACCTCCCAAAAGTCGAAGAATATGACGCCATCTTGGTTATCGTAGATCGGTTCTCAAAATATGCGACGTTTGTTCCCACTCCCAAATTATGCTCGGCTGAACTAATAGCCCAACTATTTTTCAAACACGGTGTCAAGTTATGGGGCATTTCGTCGAGCATCATCAGTGATGGGATGGTAGATTCATTGGCACATTTTGGACCGAACTATTCGCATTCTTGGGAACGACTTTAAACATCTCTTCGAGCTACCATCCTCAAACCGATGGACAGACGGAATGGTTGAACTGCTTGCTCAAAGAATACATACGTCACTTCGTCGACGCTCGCCAGAAGAACTAGATACAACTGCTAGATGTTGCCCAATTCTGTTTCAATTGTCTAACGAGCTCATCTACAGGGAAGAGTCCCTTCGAAATTGTAAGTGGACGACAACCGACCTTAGCACATATTATTGACCATCCTTATGCAGGGAAAAACCCTCAAGCTCAAAACTTCACAAGAGAATGGAAGCAGACAATAGAGAAAGCCTCCAAGCATATGAAGAAGTGGGCGGACAGGAAGCGTCGCCGCCTTCAATTAGATAACTCTAAACTTTAAAGGGAGTGTCGAAAGGGGAGCGGGACAAGGAGACAAAGAAGTTCTCAAAAGGTTATTACATAATAACTCAGACAATAAATTGTTTTATGCTTTTCTTCTCTCTCTTGTTCTTTCTTTCTCTCTCTTGGCACATTCAAATACATTGAGGCCCCTTGTGCCCTCACTATTCTCTCCCTCATAAACCTTTTTCCCTCTCAAATTTAGTAGTGGTCTTTTTTACCAAATAACAAACAAAAAATCATAATCATTTTTCTCTTCTCTCCTGAATTTAAGTTTATTTCTCAACCGAAAAGAGACCGTAATTCCAAAACTAACAAAGAAAAAAAAAAAGGTGTTATGGGGTTGGTGCTGGCTAACAAAGAAAATAGATGGTAATTCTAGAACCAACAAAGAAAATTGATGGTAATTCCAGAACCAACAAAGAAAAGGGATGGTAATTCCATCCCAAAACCAACAAACATGGAACCAACAAAGAAAGGAGGTTGGGGTAATTCTAGAACCAACAAAGAAAAGAGATGGTAATAATAAAACCAACAAAGAAAAGGAATGGTAATTCCATTCCAGAACCAACAAAGAAAAGGGATGATAATTCCATTCTAGAACCAACAAAGAAAATGGATGGACTAATTCCAGAACAAACAAAGAAAAGGGAGAACCAACAAATATAAGGGATGGTAATTCGAGAACCAACAAAGATGGAACCAACAAAGAAAAGGGATGGTAATTCCATAACCATCTTTGCCCTACTGTCATGGGGGTTGTTGCTCGAAGAAAAGAGATGGTAATTCCATAACCATCTTTACCTGCTATTATGGGGTTGTTGCTGGCAACCAAAGTAAAAGAATGATAATTCCAAAACCATCTTTACCTGTTGTTATGGGGGCTATTGCTGTCAACCAAAGAAAAGAGATGGTAATTCCAAAACCATCTTTACCCCACTGTTATGGTGTTGTTGCTTGTTGGCAACCAAAGAAAGAGGGCTATGGCGGGCAACCAAACAAAAGGGATGGTAATTCTAGAACCATATTTACCCTGCTATTATAGGGGTTGTTGCTAGCAACCAAAGAAATATAGGCAACAAAAAAAAAAAGGATGGTAATTCCAAAACCATCTTTACCTTGCTATTATGGGGCTTTTACTGGCAACTAAAGAAATATAGGCAACCAAAGAAAAGAGATGGTAATTCCAGAACCATCTTTAATGGGGGCTGTTGATGGAAACAAAAGAAAGAAAAAAGGATGGTAGCTGACAACCAAAGAAAAATGATGGTAATTCAAGAACCAAATATTCTCCAGATTGCAATCTTTCCTATCTTTAGTAGGTTGCTGTTATTGGGAACACTGCTGTTATCAAATAATAGGTATGCTATTATTTGGAACCTTGTTATGGAATAATAGGTAAGGGTGAAAAAAGAAAATTTTCTTGTTTCATGTTGTTTTCATTTTCAAATTGTAGTTTGTACCAAGTGAACCAATAGACCAAATAAGAGGATCTTAATTTTGGAAATGAATATACTTCAAATTGCAAACATTTCCATATTTAGTAGGTTTGTTTCATGTTATTTTAATCTTCAAATTGTAGCTTGTACTAGTGAAAAAGATGAAATATTTAACAATAAATAGAGGTGCATAGTAACACCATAATCAACTAGAGCTCCCATAACACTTTTCACCATGGCAATCCCAAACAAACAAGTCTTCCTCTTGTTTGCCTATGTCATTTTGCTTCCAAAATCTAAATCACCGCTTTTTGACCACTTTTGATTTGTCCATCAGTGGCATTATAATTTTTGTGCTCTACAATAGTACAATGTGTAAGAGGAGGGATAAATTCCTTCACAATCCATGGCTTGTGTCCTCAGTAGAGAAGAAACTCGGTAACTAACTGCCGAGGCACCTCCTTTGTTTATAAACAGGTAAAACTCAAATATTCATTTATTTTAGTTCAGTTTATTAGATCCGCAAATTATAACAAGTTCATTATGTTTGGATTAAATAGTTAAGTGTGAAAAAAAACAACAATTTTCTTGTTTCATGTTGTTTTCATTTCAAATTGTACTTGTAGAAGTGGACCAATAGACCAAAGAAGAGGGATGTTAATTCCAGAACTGAATATTTTTCCGATCGCAAGCATTTCCATCTTTAGCAGGTCTGTTTTATGTTATTTTCATCTTCAAATTGTAACTTGTACAAGTGAAACACTTCGAGTCTTCTCCTGTGTCATTTTGCTTCCAATAACTAAATCACAACTTTTTAATAATTTTCTTGTTTCATGTTGTTTTCATCTTCAAATTGTAGCTTGTACAAGTGAACCCGTAGACCAAAGAAGAGGGATGTTAACTACGGAACTGAATATCCTTCAGATTGCAAGCATTTCTATCTTTAGCAGGTCTATTTCATGTTATTTTCATCTTCAAATTATAGCTTGTACAAGTGAAACGGTACAAAAATAGAGGTGCATAGTAGCACCATAATCGACAACAGCTCCCATAACAATTTTCACCATGTCAATCCCAAACACACGAGTCTTCCTCTTGTTTGCCAGTGTCATTTTACTTCCAATAGCTAAATCACAGTTTTTTTACCACTTTTAGTTTGTCCAGTAGTGACCTTATAATTTTTGTGCTTTACCATCAAGACAATGTGTAGGAGGAGGGATAAATTTCTTCAAAAGGGAAGAAACTTGGTAACTAACTGCTAGGGCACCTCCTTTGTTTATAAACAGGTAAAACTCAAACATTTATTTATTTTAGTTCAGTTTATTAGAGATGCAAATTATAACTAGTTCATTATGTTTGGATTATAATAGTTAAGGGTGAAAAAAATAATAATTTTCTTGTTTCGTGTCGTTTTCATCTCCAAATTGTAACTTTTGCAAGTGAACTAGTAGACCAAAGAAGAGGGATGTTAATTCCATAAGTGAATAGTCTTCCGATAGCAAGCATTTCCATATTTAGCAGGTCTGTTTCATAATGAAGCTCAACTCTTTGTCATGCTAGTTTGGGTCAAGTGGGTTTTCAGTTATTGCAGAAAATATCCACAAAACTTCTTGATGGTATCCCTGTCTTTAAAGATATTCAGCATGATGAGATTTGTCCAGGCTGCCAATATGGCAAGTCTCATCGTCTTTCTTTCACAAGCTCAAAGAGTAGAGCTTCAACAATATTAGAATTGATTCATTTTAATCTTTTGGGACCGACAAAATAGTAAGCTATTCCGGCTTTCATTACGTGATGGTGTTTGTGGATGATTTCTCTCGCTTCAGTTGGGTATACTTCTTAGAACACAAAAGTGAAGCTTTTTCAAAATTTATTCAGTTTAAGCATGCTGTAGAAAAAGAATTGGAATTGAAAATCAAGTGTTTGCACACTGATAATGGTAGGGAATATCTTTGAAATGATTTTATGGAATACTGTAAGGAGCATGAGATTCAGCGTCAACTGACTTGTCCAGAAATTCCGCAACAAAATGGGATGGCTGAGCGTAAATGAGCTCATCTTACATCAGTTTGCTTGTCTTGGCTGCATGCGAGAAGTCTTCCAAGAGAGTTATGGGCGTCAGCTTTTCAAACAGCTTGCCATGCTGTAAATCGGCTGCCTCCATGGCTAGGGACAGAATCATCACCATTTGAGCTGTTTACCATCGTAAACCCAATGTGAGTTATTTTCGTATTTTTGGGTCTATTTGTTTCGTTCATGTACTGAAACATAATCGAACTAAACTTTACCCAAAGGCCAAAAAATGCATTTTGGTTGGCTATGATACTCATAGAAAGGGTTGGAGGCGTATGGATTTGNGGTTGGCTATGATACTCATAGAAAGGGTTGGAGGCGTATGGATTTGGAAACAAAGATGGTTACTGTGTCTCGTGATGTGGTGTTTGATGAAATTTCAAGTTACAGAGATGATGCAGATAATAGCAAAAGTACAACTACTGTTGCACTTTTTCTTGACAATTCTACATTAGGGAGAAAAGAATTTCCAATTGCGACAGACATTCAAGCCGAAGAGAACAGGGAAGCCACTACAAATATTGAAGTTGCCATGGTAAAAAATCCTCAAAGACAGAAAAAGTTACCAGGTCATTTGTCTGATTTTGTAGTTGACATTAATCAATTTTCTGTTTTGTCATGCTTTTTTATGAGAGATACAAGTGAAAATGATTCGAGGTTGTACAGTGAAGCTAAAGGAATTTTCGAATGGCAAAAGGCAATGACGGAAGAAATTTGAGCACTCCGAAAAAATGACACCTGGGAGCTTGTACCAAAGCCTCATGATACCGATTTAATTACTCGTAAGTGAGTTTACAAGGTGAAAAAAAAAAAAGCTAATGGTAGAATTGATAGACACAAAGCTCGCCTTGTTGCTCGTGGGTTCTCTCAGCAATATGGTCGAGACTATGATGAGACTTTTAGTCCGGTTGCAAGGATGGTAACATTACGGACAATCATCTCTTAAGCTGCTAGTAAAGGCTGAAAATTATGGCAGCTTGATGTGAAAAATGCTTTCCTTTACGGAGAGTTGGATCGTGATATTTTTATGAAGCAGCCACAAGGATTTAACTCTAAGGAATATCCTGATTACGTGTGCAGACTTAAGAAGACATTATACGGACTCAAACAAACTCCTTGTGCTTGGTTTGGTAAGATTGCTCAATATCTTAATTTTTGTGGTTTTAAGTCTTCATGTGCTGATCCGAGCTTATTTGTTAAGAAAACAACAACTGGATGCACCTTGTTGTTATTTTATGTTGATGACATGATTATTACTGGTGATGATAGTGTTGAAATTAGTAGTCTTCAAGATGCCTTGTCGGTTCGTTTTGAAATGAAAAGATTAGGTGAAGCTGATTGTTTTCTGGATTTAGAAATTAAGAAATGTGATGATGGTTATTTTCTATGTAAAAAAGAATATTGTAGAGGTTTCATATGGAGAATTCAAGATAAAAAAACTACTCCTATGGAACCAAATCTAAAATTAGCTAGAAATGAAGGGAAGTCATCAGCAGATGCGACATTTTTCGTCTAACTTGTTGTCAGTTTATTCTATTTAACTATCACAAGGCCAGACATTGCCTTTTCAATAGGAGCTGTGTCTCAATTTATGGATCAACCACATGAGACTCATTTAATTGCAGCAAAAAGGATTCTTTGTTACATCAAGGGCACTCTAAATTATGGATTAATGTATGAGAAATCAAAGTCAATTTTATTGATTGGTTTTGTGGATGCTGATTGGGCTGGTGACGTCAACGACAAATGCTCCAGTACAGGTTTTTGTTTTACAGCAGGCTCTGCCGCAATTTCATGATGCAGTAAAAAGCAAAGTACCGTTGCTTTGTCAAGTTGTGAAGCAGAATATGTAGCTGCTACAATGGCTACTCAAGAATGCTTGTGGCTCAGAAGGCTTATTCAAGAAATGGTGACTACTCTCAATAAGCCAATTCAAATCAATTGTCATAATGGAAGTGCAATAAAACTCGCTGGAAATCCGGTGTTTCATGCTCGTTCGAAACATATTGAAACTCATTATCATTTTGTTCGAGAGAAAGTATTATCGCAGGATGTTGAATTGTAGAAAATACATACTAATGAGCAAGTTGCAAACATATTCACTAAGGCACTTGCCAAAGTGAATTTGAAGCTTTTCGTAAGTCTCTCGGAGTTATTAAGAAAGAAGCTTGCACTGACGGAGGCTGTCAAAATGTGTGCAACTTATTGTTAGATGGAATTAGTAAGTTGTTAAACTATTCATCCTTACAAGGAGAGGAATAGTTTATTTCAGTAGAGTATTTGCAGGAGCTATTTATAGAATTTATTTCCTTTAAATAGAAGTCCTCGGTCAGTAAAAGACAAGCCACCGTAAGGCAGTTCATTATTTCACTTATAGAGTATTATCCTCAAATAATAATTTTATATTTATTGAGCGTGAGATATTGTGACATAACAAACTCCAAATCCAAGAAAGATATTGTGACATAACAAACTCCAAATCCAAGAACAAACTCAAAATAACCGTTCTCCTACAACAAACTCAAAATCACTTAAAATAACAGTTCTCTTCCTACCACAAACTCAAAATCTATGTGGAAGAAACTTAAAATCCTCTATTCTTAAATCAAACTTAAAATTCACACTTATTAGAACAAACTCAAAACTTAAAATTTATGGTTAACAATATTATTTCCTCTTAATATCCAAAACAAACTTTTCACGAAAACTTAGTTTTATCGAGAACAAACTCTTCATGAAAAAATAGATTAAAACATGTTTTGATTTTTTTCTCTCCTCACGACCACTCTAACTGTGATTTTTCTTCTTTTCTCTCTCTCTTCACCATTACAAACCCTAAGTGGCTTTATTTTTTTTCTGTCTCTACTCGTGACTTCTCTAATGGTGGCGATTGTCGGAAACGCGACCACTCTAATGGTAGTTAATATCTTTTTTCTCTCTCTAAACCATTACAAACTTGAAGTGGCTTTAATCTTTTTTTTCTGTCTCTACTTGTGACTTCTGTGATGGTGACGACGGTCGAAAATATTAGACCATAGCTACTCATATTAATATTGAACTTTTGCTATAAAACAAAACAAAACATAGAAATATGGCCATAGAATCTCCCATCTCAGATCTGAAAAGGGAAGGATGAAAGTGAGAAGGAAGTTGTAGTAAGACTCCAAAAGAATCGGTTGGCATGAGCTGCAAGTGACCCCAAAGATGGGTGAGCACTGTGTGTTGGCTTTTTGGTCTTGATCTCACTTTAATTAATTTCAATCAATTAATTGATGTTTTGATGATAACAAACCTACTTTTTAAATATTAACTATTTTCAGTATTTTGAACTGTCCACAGTATAAGGTCGGGAATAACAATTTCAACGACTTTTCAATTACTCAAATCAGAGCTAAAACGAAGAAATTACAGTCGAGACAACATACCCGACCTGATGATGTGGCAGCAAAATCAAAATGATGGACAAATCAAAATATATCAAAGTATGACATTTATGATTTTGGGAGAGTAACAAATGGTGGAGTTTTTCTTATTACTATATTTTTAAATAAAGTTATTTTTACAAAATATAAATTTGAATCTAACCGTTACTCACATCGATTTTTATTATTACTATATTATATTATTATATTATTATAATTTAAAATTTTGGTGGTTACTCACATAGTTTTTATTATTATTATATTATTATATTTATAATAAATTTTGAATTTCATTTGACCGTTACTCACATAACTTTTTATTATTATTATATTATATTACTATTATATTAAAATTTTGAAATAAATGAATTTAGAAAATTTTCTTATTTATTTACTTTTAATCTCCACCTTCCATTATTCCTAACACAATCCAATGGTCAATATTCAATCCTACATTTTGCCACTTTTCTCCTCTATATAAACTCATCTTCCCCACATTTTAAAATACACAACTTACATACATTCTCCAATCCTCATTTGTTCAAAGTCTCCATTGTTTGTTGCTCTCTCCAAGCTTACAAGTTTATTTCTTTTCATCTTATTCTTGAGAGGGATTATTATTGTATTGTGAGGAAATAGTTGTGAGTATCCCAAATTGTAAATCTACTCTTTGAGAGAGTTGTGGTGTGTTATTATCAAACTCAAATACTTGTATCGGTTTGATCCTGCGTCGTGGAAAGGATTGAGTTTGCTCTTGAACTCGTAAAAAGAGCGGTGTAGCGGTTTGGCTCAGATCCGTGGAAAGAGTCGAGAAAGTTCTTTATTCAAATTCCCAAGAGGCGCTTGGGGAGTGGAGTAGGTCGAGTTTGACCGAACCACTATAAAACTACGGTGTTATTTTCTCTAACTCTTTCCTATTTAATTTCAAAATTATTATTGTGATTTATTGCATGTTCTACTTGATTATTGTTTTGACTTGAATTACTTTGTTATAGTAATTATCTTCTACTTATTTGTAAAAAGTTTCATCATTAGAAAAATTAATCACGTTTAAACACTTTTATCGTTAGAACCCTATTCACCCCCCCTCTAGGGTTGCCATACCGATCCAACACTGTGAACCCCATCAATCTCAAGAATTCAGTCATTGTGACCTTGCAACAAAATACAAAATAGTTGAAATGTGTATTTACACTCCACCAACCACTCGTGGAATTAAATTCACTACCTAACAAATGATTCATAGTATTCATATAATAAATATATAAATATTTTGGGTAAAAACAGATATTATTTTGGATAAAAAAAATAATAAAGATATTTTAAGTAACCAACCACTATTGGAATTAAGTTCACCACCTAACAAATGATTCATAGTATTCATATAATAAATACATAAATATTTTGAGTAAAAAAAATATATTATTTTGGATAAAAAAATAATAAACTTATTTTAAGAAAAAAAATCTAATATTATTTTGAGTAAAAAAAAACATAATAAAAATATGCTTTTGAGTAAAAATATAAGATGTTTAGAACAAACTTAAAATCCACTTTAGGTACAACAAACTTAAAACAATATGTTCCTAAACAAACGTAAAATTATTGGTTCATATAAAAGGAACTTAAAATCATTGTTCCTAGAACAACAAACTTAAAATCTCATGTTTGTACAACAAACTTAAAATCGTTCCTAAAGCAACAAACTTAAAATCCACTGTTCTTACAACAAACATAAATTTCACTGTTCAAACTTAAAACAATCTGTTTAAAAACAAACTTAAAATGATTTGTTCATAGAACAAACTTAAAATTCCGTGTTCGTAAAACTACAAGCTTAAAATCTCCCGTTCATCTAACAAACTTAAAATCTACTGTTGTAGAACTACAAACTTAAAATCTCTGTACAATAAATACACATTCATTAATATGCTAAAATTGGTTGAGGAGGCTGATTGAGCCCTTCTCTATAAATGTCTATCCCAACTGCATACTTCTTCACCTTTCACTTTCATCATCTTTCGTAAACTTCAAATGGAAGGTAGCTATATTTTTCTTGCTTTATTTAGCTGGGATGTAGCTTGATAAGAGCGGTGATAAGAGTTGTAAGGGTAAGCCTATTGCTATGTTCACTATTCATGAATTCTAACCTAACAATTACTCCCTACCTACCTGCAAAAGGCCGGTGTGAAATGAACTTTAGGTGAGATTTTTTTTGTAAAAAAAGATTATTATAATTTATATATTTTAAAGAAGATAGGTATAAATTATATTTTTTTTTTAATACTAATTTATATTAAGATCTTAATATTCTATGTATAAATTTATATAAATACTAATTTATACATAAAATTATGATGATTCAAATACTAATTAAAAAAATATATTATTATAATGGGTTACAAAGGAAAATATCTCACGGCAACACAGCCTTAGCCGTGAGAATGGTCTTAGATTTCAAAATACTGGGAATTCTCATTATATGGAAAATCGAGATCTATAATGGACATAGATTAATCGAGGGGAAAATTGCGGATAGAGAGCATAATTTCCTCTTTTCCAGCGTTTTTCGGCATCACAAGCTTGTGTAAAATGCATTTATGTTTACAAGAATTTGAGAAATGTTAGAGCGTACTAGGACTTGTAAACGAACTTAAATTGGAGTAGAGTCTCCGGCGGAAGACGCCACAGAACCTCCATCGTTAGATCAAGATTATTTTCGACAATTGCCGCCATTAGAGAGGTCGAGAGAAAGAAACAAAAAAAGCATGGAATGGAGAGGAGAGAGAGAAAAAAATATGAATAGTGGTCTTAAGGAGAGAGAAAAAATAAAGCGAGTTTGAGGATGCAAGAAGGGTGGGAAAGGATTGGGTGCAGCCAAGAACAAGGAAGGCAACATGTAACGACCCAAAAAAAAAAAACTAAATAATTAAATAATTAAAATAATAATTTTCCCTAAACTACTCCCCCCTAACCCCTCTCTCTCCCAACTATCTCTCCTCAACCAACTCATCTGTAAAAAAAACCCAAATCAGAATACTCGATGCATCTGAGGTTCCTACAATGAAAAAAAAAATACTGGATGCATATGAGGTTCCTACAATGAAAAAAAAAATACTGGATGCGTTCCTACCATGAAAAAAAAATACCAACAACCAGATTTGCAAGAAGAGCTGTAGATTTAATTATTGGAGAGAGATTTGCTTTGGAGAGAGATCTTGCTTTGTTATTACTGTAAGTCATATTTCAGATCTCTTTTTCATTTATCCCAATCAGATTTCCTTTTCGTTTATCTAATTAATCTGAATAAGATCTCTTGTTCCCTGCCCATTTATTTAGATTTTTGGTTATGATGTTAGGTCATA
>NW_019646486.1:86412-95101 GCF_002806865.2 Cucurbita pepo subsp. pepo
TTTTCTCTAAAATTTAGTATTTTGTATTTAAACACGTAAGACCATGGCTGTGTTTTCCAGAGAAGTTGTTTTAAACGTGTTCTTGAAGTTTACATTATCAATTATGTTCATGTAAGAGTTATATTTCCGCATTATAGATGAGCATGAGACGTTAGTAGTGACTCTGAGTATGTGGAAATTTAGGGTCGTTACACAACATATCATTTGTAAACAAATAGACTCTGTCTTCGTCTTCTGACTTTGACAATTTATTCAAGAACTCGATAAAGAAGCTGCTTCGTTCGCTCCTTCCCTTTTTCTTAAATCAGTTGAGAGTAAGAAAAGAAGAAGAAGAAAAAGAACAGAGGTCAGGTAATAGAATAAATAGGTGTAGGAATTTAGGATCATCTTGTCTTATTCTTTGATAAAGGTAAAGTCTCATTCATCTTCTCTTGCTTTCGTCTTTCCTTTCTTTTTCTTCTTCAATCCATTCATTCATTTTCTGTCTCTTCATATGCTCCCCAGTAAAAAGGATAGGTTCAATCAAATTCCTTCACTTCTCTTTTATTCTCTAAAGGTTGTTCCAGTGGTGAAGGATCCTTCATCTTGTTGAGTTGTGAGTCTTGAGTTTCGTCTTTCAAAGCAGCTAAGGCAATGGAATTGTGAGACCATAAAGAATCGGCGAAGGAGGATCAGGAGTCTGTCTCCCTTCTAGTTGGTTTCGGCTTTCCAGTCCCTGTATTTCTTCTTGAACAGTAAAGGATGGATAGGTGTGATTGAGCCGCAAGGAATTTACTCTCTAAACACTGTAAAGGTTCTGGGATCAAGAGTAGTGAAAGCAAGAAGGTTTCGGTGAACTAGCTCAGGTAATATCGGAAAAGGTTACGGAGTGAAGGATCATGAATCTTTCGTTCAAGAAGCCAGCTTACTTCGTTCAAGAAGGATTTCATTCATTGACTCTCCTGTCAAGAAAGGTCATAGAGTATAAGGTTACGGAGTTCCATCTGTCTCATTCATCGGAAGGTTCCGGCTCAGTAGCTCAGGGTTTCGGTTTCGTCTTTCATTTCTTCTTTCCTTCCATTGTCTTCTTCTTCTTTTTTTACAGTGAATGAATAAATAGGGTCATATCGAAAAAGCTGAATGAGTAAGTAGTTCGACAAGACTGTGAAGGACAGGTGATTGAGCGAAGCTGCTTTACCATTCAATCCGGTCAGGGAATATCGATTCAGTCGCTTGCTTCTTTTCTTATGGTGAAATTAGGGAAAATAGCCCCAAAAATTAGGGAAGGATAACAGCTATATGCTTTACCGACAGGTTCAGGAGCAGTTAAGTTTGATTCTCCCTATTCTTGAACTGTAAAGGAGAATTCATCCTTCTTACAGGCAGGAGAGTCAAAGAGTGAAATCTGTCGAATTCATCTTGCTTGAGTTTCGTGTTTATAGTGAATGAATAAATAGGGACAATCAGGGAGAATTCATCTTGCTTGAGTCTGACAGTGAACGAGAATGAATGTTCCATTTCATTCACCCATTATATTGGTTGAACAATTCCATTTCCTGATTGTTTCGGCTTTCCCTTGTTTACAGTTCTGAAAGTGATTGAAGAAGGAGTTTAAGTGTTTGAATAAATAGGGACAAGCAAGAAAGGAGAAAGAGCAGTTCAAGAGTCAAATCAGTAAGAGAAGTAGGAGAAGGAGTTCCGGGTCACTTTCCTTCTGGTTCTGGCTTTAGAATCTTGAGTTGAGTCTTTACTTCCTGTTCTTGATGATTAATTCTTGTTGAATGAATTTACAACTGTAAAGTTTCATTTCTATTCTTTCCTTACTATGAAGGATCTAGAATGTTTCATTTTCTTCTCCCTATCATTGTTCCGAATAAATAATGCTCTTTCGTATTGACTTCCTGTTCACTCTCTAGAATCTTTCTTTAGTCTTTCCTCTCCTGTAAAGGAATATCTTCTTCTTCTTTTGTCATTCTCACTGTAACCTCGTTCACGTTAAATTCGGTTAATATCAGATCCATTTCCGGAGTAAGTAGGGAGAGGAGATTTCTCTTTCATTTTCATTTCCCAATCTCAAGTAAAGAAAGGCGTTAGCGCTTTAGAAAGATTGTGCAGGGCGGTGGTGAGGCTGGCTTGACTAAGAATCTCGAAAGGGCTTTTGAAGCTTACTCTGCTACAGCGGACCGAGAAGAAAGAAGGCTGAATCTGCGCCCTAAAACAAAATGTAAAGAGTTCCTTTACTTCCTCAAATGGGATTAATCTCGTCCAACTAACTGGAAAAATGATAATAGAATAGAATGCATGGGTCATTAGTTAGAAGGAGTTGCAATAAGCGGATAAATAGAGTATACCACCTGACTGATTTCCTCTATGAGGGAGAAAGCTATTTGAAGAAAGAACCCTATGAGAAAAACTCTAATTCATTGTTAGCCAAGGCGTGGTAAAGACAACAAGATAATAGACTTTGACTGGACATGCTGAATCTGCTTACTTCGATCTGGGTAATGCTGCGGGGATGGGATTACCACATTCTCTTCTGTAGGTCTGTTCAGAACCGGAACCTTTATCAATCTCCGGAACCTTATACGATAGATATTACCTGAACTTCCCCTATTTATTCAAACACAAGGTAAAGCATATTCAGTAGCTCTTTGATTGAACGAACTGTAAACACTAATTAATTAGCCTGAACCTTTCCAGTCTAGTAAATTCATTCAATCCACTGTAAACGAAGAGAAAGAAGAGAAGCTCCAGAACCTCTCCAACTCTTATGATCTTACCTCCTTCACCTATCCGCTCTTGTCTTAGGCTGACTTGCTCGTTCAGTAGCTCTTTGATTGACCGAGGTAATCAGGAAGTAAAGACTAAAGATGAATGAAACTTTACAGTGAGAAAGAATAGATAGGGAGAATCAAACGTAACTGCTCCAGACGGAACCTTTATGAAAAAAGAAGAAGAAGAAGACAATTCTGTCACGAGGTAAATAGGCTGGCTGGATGAGAACAAGGTCAAGCTCAGGAACCTGAACCAATATTACCTGAACTTTAGAGAATGAAAGAAGAAATGAATTAGCTGCTGTCGAGTCAATGAATGAATTCAATCTTGAATGAACCTTTACAGTAGGGTAGAGTCAAATGAGATTAAGCGAAGTGAGTTCCCTTGCCTTGACCCTATGGATTTATTGAACTAGCTAATGAGGAACGAACTGAACTCCGGACCCTATCCTGAACCTTTACAGTCGAGGAGAGTAAATAAATGAATTAATAGCTTGAGCTCGGTGAATAAGAAGGAAGGAAGAAATCCTCTCGCTTCTTGAGAACTCGGTAAGAAGTAGCTCTTTGCTTTCCTTTGATTATGCAAGACTCTGAAAATTAGAAAGAAAGAAAGATGATTTGCTCATAAACCTGCCTACCCTGCCCGCCCCTTCAATTTCCAGTCGTCTAGTAAATGAATGAAATCCTTGCCAAGAGAGGAATTCTCTTTTGTTAGGTAGCTGAAGAAGAGTGAGGTTTCGCTTTCATTTCTCTTTTCTTCTTTAGGTAAAGCCGCTAATTCATGGACTCTGTAGCTCTTTTCTTTACTCTCGCTTCTTTCATGAGGTAAAGCTATTTATATGAAGAACCTGAACCGGACGGAACCTTTATGAAAGAAGAAGAATCAGATATTCCTTTATCCTTCACCTGAACAAAAGATAGTCAATGAAATCCTGAACCGATAATATTACCTTACCTGATTGATCCTATTTATTATTTAACTGTAAATGAAGAGAAAGAAAGAGAAGTGAAGGAACCTAACCCTATTTATTCTCTTGATCCTTATTCCCTTCCTATGAAATCCTTTTCTTATTGATTCCCTTCCCCGACTTACTCTATTCCCTCTCCTAGAGAGAACTGTAAACAAAGACTCAAGTGCAAACCTGGACTATTCTTCAAACACAGTAAAGTCGAGAATCAAGGATTTCCCTATTTTTTCATAGTAAACAAAGACTCAAACGCAAACCTGGACTATTCTTCAAAGATTCGACGGTAAAGAAAGCTATTTGAAGAACCTGAACAGTAAGTCAAAACGAAGAAGGATTAATTCGACTGAACCAATATTACCTTCCCTGAACTTGAGAGTTGAGTAACTTAATTCAATCCTGAACCTTCCCCTTCAAACACGGTAAACCAGGAAGTCAAGACTCAACCTTAAACCAACTTTTTCTCTCCCTCCCCTTTACATGAGAGTAAATGAAAGCGAAAACAATTCCCTTGCTTGTCTTATTTATTGAGGTCAAAAAGTAGCTATTTCCTGTCCCTCGACTTCTCTCCTTGTTAGAATTAGAACATAGAAAGAATAAGATGAAAGATTCATTAATGATAGTGAATGAACTGAACTCCGTAACCTATCCTAATAGCCTTTACAGGGGATAAAAGAAGAAGAAACCAAAACCTTTGACTGATTCCCCTCGGTAAAAGAAAAAGAGAGTCAAGACTCCTTATTCATGCATGAGAGTTTACGGTCTTTGTGTTTGAAGGAAAAGAAGGGAGAGTCAATGCAGCTCCTTCACCTTCACCTATGGATTCTTGAACTGATCTTGATCCTTATTCTTCAAGTGTTTCAAGTCAAGCCGAAAGAAGAATTAAAGTTGAAAATGAGGGGAGAGTCAATTCCTTGTCCCGCTCCTCTCCTTGTTACAATTAGAAATAGAAAGAAGGAGCCCGAACACCTTTATCAATCTCATGAACCTGAACCGGAACCTTGAGAGAAAGAAGAAGAATCAGATATTTCTTTCTTTTCCGTCGAGTAAAGAAAAGAGCTACTGAACCTTCACCTTATTGAACTCCTTTTTCACTCCTCTCCCTATTTATTCCAACACAAGGTAATTAGGAAGGAAAGCCGAAACAAGAATGAGACAGAACTCAATCACCTCGGCTGTCCGACTTCTTTCTCTTCTCCTTTCAGACAGGGTAAAGCATATTCAATCAATGCTTTTTTGCACTTGAGTTTCCTTTAGAGTCTCTTTTCTTTTCTTCTTCTATTAGATTCTCTTGCCTAAACTCAATCACCTCGGCTTTGCTCCTCTCAAAAGGCATTACATTACTGGCGAGTCAATTCTCTCTTTCCTTCTTTCACTCAGTCTTCGTCTTCGCTCCTTCACCTCTAACTTCCGACCTTCTGTATCTTTATTGGCATCTTCCTCTTGTAAATTGCTTAACCCTAACTGAAGAAGAACTTCTGCATCTCTATTCGCATCTTCGTCATATGTAGTAGTAGTATTAGTTTCTCTACTGTAAAAGGAAGGCTTTTTGATCGCATCTAAAATGACTCCAAGTGCGTGCGTGCATTTCCCTATCAATGCCCTTGACCTCACCTCAAAGGTTATGCACTCAGGTTATTCTGAGTATTTCATCAGCCAGGCACCCAACTATTGATTCTTTCACTACTCTTTCCCCTCGCTCCTTTTCCTTTCCTATTGAAGAGTAAACTCGGTCTCACTGCTTCCTCTCCCCCTTTCTCTTTTTCTTCCTTAAATTAGATGAGAGTAAGGTAAACTAAGAGTTTCTAACAAGGAAATAATCATAAAGAAGAGAGAGATCTTTCATCATCCATTTATTGAGCTATAAACAAAGACTCCTTATGTATGAATGAGAGTTTACAGTGAGGGGAGACGAAAGCAAGACAAGAGCTACTGTGACAGTCGAGTCAAGATGAAAGAAAGAGTCTAGAGCCAGAACGGAACAGGACTATTACTGATGAACCTGCCTGACCATTTGACTCTATTCCCTATTTTTTCTGTCATTGAACTCTCGAGGTAAAGCTTATTCATTGTCGGAAGGAAAGAGACTCAACGAAAGTCGCATGATCCTTAACTCCTTGTGCAGTTATGGTTCGTTATTCTTGCACTATTCTTTCACTCAGTAATGCAACAGGATGATCAGCTCAATCACCTCTCCCTATGTTTAGGGCCATTTATGAGGTAATTCGTTCGGACAGAAAGAGAGAGACTGAATAGCTCTTTCTCCTTCTTCCTTTCTTGCTTGCTTTCACTGCTGCCCCTGACTGAATCTCTATGACCTGAGGTACTTCACCTCGGCTTCTCTCCTTCCCTTATTGATTCTTCTTTAACTGTACACTAAGACGAAACTCAAGATGAATTAGAGTTCACTCCTGTCTGTTCCTATTTTCTTGTTCACCTCTATCTGTTACCTGACCTAAACCTGACCAGAATGAAAGAAGAAGATATCCCTTTAGAGTCGAGTCAATGAATTAGCTGCTTTACAAGAGAATTGATTGAATGGAGGGAGGGAGAAATGAAATAATTCGACTTGCCAGGAGGGAGAGTACTGGAACCTTAACCTTTAATGGATTAGCTACTGAAAGAGATGAACAGGGTAAACTGGACTATGTATTCTTCTTTTCTGATATTCCCTCCGAGAATGAATTGATTGAAGATTATAGGAGAGTCAATGACTGAAATCCAGTACCAGTAAATGAAGAGAAAGAAAGAGAAGCTGATGAACCTGCCCTGATTGAACTGTAAACTCATGAACCTCTATTCCCTTCTGTGTTCGTTATTCGATTGAACTACCTCACCTCTCCCTATTTTTTAGGTGATTAAACTCGGTCTCGTGGCTTCACCCCTTCCTCTCTATTCTCTAAACCTTTAATTCGACTGAACTCATTCAGCTTTTCCTCTATTCCCTGAATTTCCGGAGGTAACCAAGGTCTCACTGCTTCGCACCTTTCCTATTCATTCTCCTTCACCTCTGCTCTTTTGGCTCCCTTCTTTCACTGTCTGTAAAGTGGCTTCGCTCCTTCACCAGATTGAACAAGGAAAAAGAAAAAGAGAAATACGGGGGATTCATACGGTTGAACTGCCCCTCGTAAACTATCTGCTTCTCTACTTACTCTTGAACCGATATTCCCTAAACTTGAGAGTCGAGTAAATGAATGCAAGAATCAGAATCAAATGAAAGAGAAGTAGTTCAACCAACCCTTGTTTACAGGAGAAGAAAAGATAAGAGAATGAAAGAAGGGAGACTGAAGCAAGACAAGATTAATGAGAAGCTCCTGAACCTGAACCTCTATTCCCGGTGAACCTATTTTATGAATGAACTCCTGCTCCTGAACCTGATTTCACTTCAAAAGAGGGATTTGCTCATTCACCTGATGAACCGTAACCGATAGAGAAAGAAGGGAGAGTGGAGAGTCAATACTCAACATTCATTCTCCTTCACGGGAAGTCAATACTCAATTCATTAGCTGCTTTACGGTCAGTAAAAGACTCTCGATTCATTCTCCTGACCCTTTTACTCTATTCCCTATTAAAGATGTCATTTAACTCTTTTACATAGGCTGGATGTTCAGTTAGAAGGTAAAGCGACTGAACCTATCGGTCTGTCTCATTGCTGCATTTCACTCCTTTTCCTATTCCTATTTCTTCTTTCTCCTAAACCAGACCTGAACCTTCTTTCACAAGGTCAAATCAAATTCAAGGATGGAAGAGAAGAAGAAAGATTAATGAGACTGATGGTGAACTTGGTCTTGCAATTCCATTGCCTTCACTACACTTCTCCTAGATTGAACTGTAAAAGAAGAAGAAAGATTAGAACAGGACTTATGGCCGGTCTGTCTCTCATCTGTTCTTTCCTGAACCTTCTTTCACTCCTTCCCCTTCAAACACTCTTTCAAAAGGTCAAGCGCTATTTGAAGATCCTTTTCCAATATGACCATTCTTGAACTGTAAACAAAGCCAAAACTCAACAAGATTAATTCTCCTGAACCTGATTGAACGAAGGTAATTAGGAAGGAAAGATGAAACAAGAAGGAAATGTTAGTTTATTTAATCTTGTATTAACCGTAATTAATTTTATTTACTGTTTGTATTTCAAATTGTGTCAGTTGAGGGAAGTTATTAGCGGTTAAGGGTAGTTATTAGCGGTTAAGGGAAGTTATTAGCAGTTAGTGTGGCTATTCTGTCTATATATGTACTGTGTAACAAGTTGAATAAGGAGAAAGTTGGTTTATTGCCTCTCTTAGTTGTATGAGTGTTCTCTGACAATTGGTATCAGAGCGTGGTTACATGCCAAAGATCATGTCGTCGAAGTCTGCAACAAAGGAAGGTCTGGTATCACTCCAATACCCGACGTTATCGAGAACCAACTACTCAGCATGGGCTATGAAGTGAAGGTCTATTTGCATGCTCAGGGGGTGTGGGACGCAATCGAATCAACTAAATCTCTGGATAGTCTTGATGAAAGAAAGGATCAAATGGCCTTAGCAGCTATCTATCAAGCAATCCCTGAGGAGATGTTGTTTTTATTAACAGAGAAAGAGACAGCAAAAGAAGCATGGCAGATGTTAAAAACTATTCATGTCGGTGTTGAACGTGTAAAGGAGGCAAAGATCCAAACTCTAAAGATTGAGTTTGAAATTATGAATATGAAGGAGTCCGAGACTATTGATGATTATGCAGCAAGGTTGACAGAAGTTGTTAATAAAATACGTACTTTTGGAGACAAGTTTGAAGAGGCATACTTGGTGAAAAAATTTCTCCGCTCAGTACCTCCTAAGTTTCTTCATATCTCATCGGCAATAGAGCAATTTGCTGATTTAAAGGTGATGACCATGAAGGAAGTCATCGGCCGTCTTAAAGCATACGAGGAATGGATCGGTGGCAACAAAGAGAATGCTGAGCATGTCTTATTGACTCAAGGAGAATGGAAAG
>NW_019646486.1:99272-101168 GCF_002806865.2 Cucurbita pepo subsp. pepo
GAGAGTTGGGAGATTCATCATATGGATGTCAAGTCAGCATTTCTTAATGGTGAGTTGAAGGAAGAGGTTTATGTAGAACTACCAAAAGGATTTGCTATGGAAGGTCAAGAAGGGAATGTTTTACGACTCAGGAAAGCATTGTATGGCTTACGTCAAGCACCTCGTGCCTGGAATGCAAAACTGGATAATTGCTTAAAGTCTCTTGGATTTCAAAAGTGTCCTTTAGAGCATGTTGTGTATACACGTTGGAAAGAAAATAAAATTCAGATAGTTGGAGTTTATGTTGATGATTTAATTATTGTCGGGTCAAGCAAGGATGATATTTTAAGCTTCAAGCAACAAATAAAGAAGTTGTTTGAAATGAGTGACTTAGGATTGCTATCTTATTATTTAGGAATAGAAGTTAAACAAGATGTTGATGGAATCAGGTTATCTTAGTCGAGTTATGCGGCAAAGCTTTTGGCAAAACTTGGAATGATGGATTGTAATCCGTGTCATGTTCCTATGGAGCTGAAAACAAAACTAAGCAAAGTGAGTAATTTTACATCTGTTGATTCCACTCTTTATAAGAGTATTATCGGAAGTTTTCGTTATTTAGTGAACACACGACCTGACTTATCATATTTCGTTGGAGTTATGAGTCGTTATATGGAAGCTCCGACTATGGTTCATATGGCAGCTATGAAGCAGATACTNTTTCGTTATTTAGTGAACACACGACCTGACTTATCATATTTCGTTGGAGTTATGAGTCGTTATATGGAAAAAATATCGATAACAAGTCTGCTATAGCATTAGCAAAAAATCCAGTTCATCATGATTGCAGCAAACATATAGACATGAGGTTCCATTTCATTCGTGAATGTGTGCAAAAAGGAGAGATTGAAGTGGATCATGTAAAAACTGAGGATCAATTGGCTGATATACTTACGAAGCCATTAGGACGACAAAAATTTGTGGAGCTTCGAGAAAGAATTGGTTTGAAGAATGTAAGAATGTGAAGATCGAAATACAAGATTAAGGGGATGATTTGTATTAGCAGTTATTTAGTTTAGTTTTTTTTTTTTTTTTTTTTTTTTTTTTTTTTTTTTTTTTTTTTTTTTTTTTTTTTTTTTTTTTTTTTTTTTTTTTTTTTTTTTTTTTTTTTTTTTNGAAGATAATAAAGTTGGTTAAGATGAAACATTAATTCGACTGAATAGTCAGGAAAGAGGTTGATAAGAATCACGGTGTTCCAAAAGATTCGTTTTTGTTTTTTTTTTTTCTGTCTACATATGTATAGTGCAACAAGTTGAAGAAGATAATAAAGTTGGTTAAGATGAAACATTAATTCGATTGAATAGTCAGGAAAGAGGTTGATAAGAATCACGGTGTTCCAAAAGATTCAAAAAACTATGTCAACAACAAAATTCAAACCTACGCACAAAGAGCTCAATTGATTATAAGTTTTCCGCATTAGCCACTCAAGCACGTCAACGTTTATTAAAAAAACTATGTTTAATTTGATAAATTATGTAAAAGTCAAATGGTCAATTTGAATTATTCTTTGTGGAGATTAAAGGGGATCGGAAATAAATCCCGTCCACAAACGTCTTTTTTCGGGAGACTATAAATACCCACAATATGTTATGTAAAAAACAGATTCGTGGATAAATGTAATTCAGATCTCAAATTGAGACGTTTCCCTTAGAAATCCGAGCATCATATTTGTCATTTCTAAGTTTCAAGCAATTCTTGTAGTAGAATTGCACCCGAGCCATTCAATCAAGCCTTGATCAAGTTAGATTGTGGAGTGACTCAATTTAGAACAAGGTTTCCAAATCTTGCTTCTAGATCTTCGATCGTAAGAGGTAATCTAATTCTAGCCTTATCTCTTGGTTGATCCAAATTTCGTATAAG
>NW_019646486.1:105964-114529 GCF_002806865.2 Cucurbita pepo subsp. pepo
GAACTGAACCTGATTGAACAGTAAGACTGAAGATTCATTCCGCTTTTGAAAGACTGAAGCAAGACAAGATTCATTCTCCTTCCCCTCTATTCCCTGAAAGAAAAAGAGAAAGACTGAAGCAAGACAAGATTCATGGGACTGATTGAACTCGATAAAATCAATCACTTGAAGAACCTTTAGAGTTAACTCAATTCATTAGCTGCTTTGAAAGACGAAAGAAGATGTGAAAGGGTGGGTAAGACTAAACAGTGAAAGAAAGAAGGGGGAGAGTCAATTCCTTGCAGCTCCCGTCCCGCTCCTCTCCTTGTTACAATTCAATTAGAACTAGAAGGAAAAGAGAATGAATTGATTGAAGAATGAAAGAGAAAGAAGCTCCTTCCCCCCTATACGCTATTTATTCTTTCACTCGGGTGGGTTTTACTAGGTAAGCTGGATGAGAAGAGGGTCAAGCTCCTTCACCTTCAAACACTACTCGGTAAAGCTAGAAGAAGAACCTGCCTGCGGAACCTTTAGAGAACTCAATCAGGGAGAGGAAAGAGACTAAACTACTGAACCTACTTATTAATGATCCGAAACAGGAAGGAAAGAAAGAGAAATAAGCTCCTTCCCCCCTATACGCTATTTATTCCCTGACCGGTAAGATGAAACTAAAGATGAATTATATCCTTGACAATTCTAGAATAAATTCAGGAGTTAGCTGCTTTTCAAGACGAAACTCTCAAGAAATAATAAGTAGTCTTTCTCCTGTTCCTATTCTTTTGATATTGATTCTCAAATGAAAGATTCATTCTCATTCACCAATATTACCAGAAGTTATTGTGAGTTATTCAAAGACTGGGTAAAGCCGCTAATGAATTGACTCTCTCGCTCAGATTGAACCTATTGATGGATTCTTTCACCTTCCCCTGATTTCTGCTATGGATTCTTGAACTGTAAACTCATTCACCTTCACTCCTTTCCTTTACCTATTCCTATTTCTTCTTTCACTTGGTCAAGTGACTAATTCATTTCCTCTCCCTGAACCTGCTGATTGAACTGTAACCAAAGACTCCTTATTAATGAGAGTCAACCTTAATCCTTTTCCTGATTGAACTGTAAGAGAAGGTGAAGCTCAATCACTGGAACTAGATGGAACTCCTGAACCTCGGGCTCCCCTTTCTTTATTATTTCATTTAACTCTTTTACATAGGCTTGGATGGATGATAATCTCTCTCCTTCAATCTTTCTTTCACTCCGTAACCTCTATTCCCTGACCTTGCCGAGCTAGCTTTGTTTTATTCCCTTCTTTCTCTCGATAAATGGGTGAAGTAGCTAATTCATTTTCGCTCTCTCCCTTCTTGAACTGTAAAAGAGAGAGTCAGTTAGAAAGAATGTATTTGTCTCGAGCTTCTTGAACTCGGTAAAGCAACTGGTTGAGATTCCCTTCCTTATTTTACTGGGGTTGGTTGAACTATTCTTGAACTCGGGAAAGCATACTCAATTCATTTATTCGACTGTAAGAAAGATTAATTCAACTCAATTCCTTGCAGCTGCTTAATTACCGGAACCAGATAGAATTGTAAAGTGGCTGAGCTCCAGAACCTATCGGTCTCATGGCCAAGCTCCTTTTCTTTTCCGATATGACCTTAAGTTCTTGTTCATTTCCTCTCCCCTTACCTTTAATGAGACTGAACGGCAAACTAAGACTCAACTCAAGATGAATGAGACAGATTAGATTGAACAGTAAGAAAAGAAGAAGAAGAAAGATTAATGATCGATCCTTTACTATGTTTGAATAAATTCAGGAGTTAGTTAGTAGCTTGACAGGAGAGGAAAGCCGAAACTCAAGATGAATGAGACAGAACCGAAATCTGCCCCTTCTTTATGAACTGTAAACTAAGATGAAAGATTCCTTCTCCCTCCTGAACTCCTTAACCGATATTCCCTTCCCAGATTGAACAGTAAACAAGGGAAAGCATATGAAATGAATTTACTGTATTAAACAGGAAAGATTCATTCGACTCAATCAACCTTTAATGAGACTGAACAGTAAGGAAAGAAAAGAGATAGTTCAACCGGAACCTTTATCAATCTTCTTCACCTAAACCGGAACCCTACCATCTGTTATTGCGCATTAAGGAAGGAAAGACTCAACTCAAGATTCTAGAGAGTGAACTGGCAGTCAAGACTCAAGCAACATTAATGAGAGAGCCAGAACAGGAAGTCAAGCAAGACTCAACCCTTTCCCTTTTCCTTCTTTCACCCGGTAAACTGAATCACTACTTCACTTGATTGAACCTATACAGTGTTTGAAGGGAAGTGTTGAAAGGAAAGACTCAACTCAAGATTCATTCTCTCTCCTTCACAGGCTAGATGATCATTAGGTTAAGCTCAATCACCATACCCTATTTCTTCTTTAACTTCTTTTTCTCCTCAACTCCTTATGAATGAGACGGAACAGGACTATTACTTCTTTTCTTCACCTGCCCCTATTTCTTATTGATCTTCTCCTTCACTGCTAAACTACTTCCCTTCCCTGATTGAAGGAGGTAAAGCTGCTAATTTATTTCCTCTCCTGTCTGTAAACAAAGACTAAAGATTCGAGAGAGTTTATGAACTTAACTCCTTTTCTTTTCCTCTATTCCCTGAACTACTTAACCTATCGGTCTCATTGCTTCGCTCAATCACCTGTCCTTTCCAGTCGGTAAAAGAGAAAGTCGAAACCTGAACCCTTTTCTTTCCTCTATCTATTCCCCCTTGCCTTATTTATTGAGGTAAAGCAGCTTGCTTGGCTGCTTTCTGTCTTAGCCTTTCTTTTCTAGCTTTAGCTTTGTTTAGTTTTATTCCCTTCTTTCACTGGGGTTGAACTATTCTTTCTTTCTTTCTCTTCTCCTGAACCTCTCGCGGATCGGATTGAAGAGTAAACTGATTGTCCTCTCCCTATTTTTTAGGCCATTTCTAATTGAGGTAATTCGGAAGGAAAGAGAGAGACCTCACTCCTCTCCCTTTGTTTGACTCTATTCCCTTCCCGAATTGAACTGTAAACCCATGAACTGGAACTTGATGAAACTCTTTTACTTACTCTCCTGTCAAAGAAGAAGAAAGATTAATGAGAGTGAACCTCTATTCCTGTCAATGATTGTTTTCTTTTAAACTCGCATATGAAATGCATTCCTTCTCTTCTTCCTTCTTGAACTCTGGAACAGTAAACTAAGATGAAACTCAAGATTAATGAGCGTGAACCTATTTATTCTACCTCGTAAACAAGGAAAGACTAAACAAATGAAAGAAAGAGACAGTACATAACTACTGAACCGGAACAAAGAAGGGAGAGGAAATGAATTAGCTACTGACCTGAACCGATATTACCGGATTGACCTGTAAAGAAGGGAAACAACTGGAGATTACCGGATTGAACAGTAAAGAAGGGAAACTGGAGGATCCACTCCTGAACCAGATTGAACTTCTCTTTCTCCGGAACCTGAAAGCAAGTCAAGACGAAAAGATGAATGAGACTTCGCTCGCATATTCAATCCTGTCCCTGATTGTCCCTATTTATTCTTGACTTTAACTATAATGTAAACTAAGCCGAAAGAGAAACCCGTCACCTCTATTCCCTAAACTAAACTACTGAACGAACCAGGTAAAGCATATGAACCAAATTGAACTCGGGAAATCATATGAAATGAATTGACTCCCCCCTCCCCGAACTGTAAACTAATGAACCTCTATTACATTACCAAAAGTTATTGTTCGTTCGTTATGAGACTTAACTACTGAACCTTATATGCTATTACCTTCTTTCATTCAATCTGGAACTGGAGAGTAAAGAAAAGCAAAGAGATAGTTCAACCGGAACCCTCTTTCACTCTTTCCCTCGGTAAAGCTAAATTCATTCATTCTATCCTAAATCTGAACAGAATGCAAGAAGAATCAGACACTCTTTCACTCGGTAAAACTAAATTCATTCAATCCTCTCCCTATCGGTCGAGCGGCTTTGCTCCTGAACCGAAAGTCAAGACTGAAGCAAGACAAGATGAATTTGAAACATTAATGATCCGGAACTACTTACCTGATTGAAGAGGGTAAACTGGACGACTATTCTTCTTTTCCTCTATGACCTTCCCTACACTTTCCAAGAGAGTAAATCAAAGGGAATTAAAAGACTCAAGCAAGAAAGATTAATGAGACAGAACTGAACTCCTGTTCCTATTCTCTCGTGAACCTCTATTCTCTAAACTACTTCATTCCCTTCGCTCCTGAACCTCTACAACTCGGTCTCACAGCTTCGCTTCTTTGACTATCCTTTAGAGCCGGGAAAAGAGATGAATTTTGACTGCAGATATATATACTAAACCAGGAAGGAAAGACTGAAGCAAGACAATGTGTTCTGTTCTTTAAGTCATGTTTGATTCATTCTCCTTTACTGTGTTTGAAGGGAAGTGTTGAAAGGAAAGACGAGACTCTCGATGAATGAGAGAGAACTCAATCACAAGGTAAGGTAAACTAGGTAAGCTGGATAAAAGGGCAAGCTCCGGAACTAGATTGAACTCTTTGACTCTCCGACGAAAGAAAGATTCATTTACCTATTGATTGAAACACAGATTTTCTCATTCACCGAATTGGAACATTGCACTCGGTCTCTTCTCGCTACTTACTCCTATTCCTATTCTCTATATTCTATTACCTGATTGAGCCTATTTATTCTAACACTCTGTCTTCGTCTTCACTCCTTATACTCTATTACCGGATTGAACTGTAGAAGAAAGATTAATGTTTACTCCGGAACCTATTGATTGATTCTTTCTCTTTTTCTTTTCCTCTCCCGTAAGAAAGATGAATGAAACTCAACTTTAAACCATTTCCTATTTCTTCTTTCTCTTCTCTTATCTTGAACTCGGTAACTAAATAGGCTTCGATTACCTATGGGTCTCACAGCTTGCTTCGCCTGAACCAGATTGAACTCTTTGACTCTCCTGTACTAAAGGAGGACGAAAGAAAGATGAATGAAGTAGCTCTTTGATTGAACGAACTGTAAACACTCCTTATGAATGAGACTCAACCAACCTATTCTAACGTCTCAACCAACCACCTATTCTAACGACTCAACCAACCTATCTATTATAATTCTATTGATCTCACTCCTGAACCTCTACAACTCGGTTTCACAATTTCATTGCCTACCCCTCTATGACCATCAGTTATGGTTCTTTATTCTATTCTTTCACTGTAACAAAAGACGAACCGACAGATTAATGAGACTTTCCATCGGTAAATAGGTAAAAGCCAAAGAGAAAGGAAAGACTAAAGCACGACAAGATGAATGAAATCCTTTACAGGAGAGCAGCGTGTTAGTTTATTTAATCTTGTATTAACCATAATTCATTTGTATTTACTATTTGTATTTCAAATTATGTCAGTTGAGGGAAGTTATTAGCTGTTAAGGGTAGTTATTAGCGGTTAGTGTGACTATTCTGTCTATATATGTATTGTGTAACAAGTTGAATAATGAGTAAGTTGGTTTATTGCCTCTCTTAGTTGTATGAGTGTTTTCTAACAGAGCGAAGCAGCTCCACGAGAAGAGGCGCGAATTTGCTCGACTGTAAAGGGGAGGAAAAGGAGTTTCTTTCAGAAGAAGGATTCATGATCGTGAACTACCTCACCTTCACCGGAACCAGAACCTATTTATTCTTTCTCCTTCACTTATTGGTCTCACTGCGTCTCTCCTTCGGCTCTAAACTAGTTGGTTCTTTCTCCTCTTTATTCTTACGAGGTAATTTGGAAGTCAAGACTGAACTCTTCTCTTTCTCCTTATTAATCAAGTGTTGAAAGACTCAACTCTCGCTCGATTCATTCTCCGAAATAGGAAGTCAAGCCGAAACAAGAAGAAATGAATTAGCTTAGCTGCTAGACGAAACTAAAGATGAATGAGAGTGAACTGAACTCCTGCACCTATCAGTTTGTTTGCTCCTTCCCCTATCAGTCTGTTTGTTACAATTAAAAATAGTAGAAAGAAGAAGAAGATATTCCAGGAGAGTCAATTCATTAAAGAAGGAACCAAAACCGGAACCAAAACCGGAACATGAATCAGAATCAGAGAAAGCAAGACAAGAGGAATGATCAATAACTACTGAACCTTAACCTGAACCAATATTCCCTCTATTTATTTCCCTTAATGAAATTCGTAACCTATTGAGAAAGAAGAATCAGATATTCCTGTCAAGTAAATGAATGAAAGAAGGAACTAGAACCGGAACCGCCTCTATGACCTGAGCTACTGAACCTCGGGCTTCTCTTTCTTTATTCAAAGACTATAAACGAGGTAAACTCCTTCATTAGCTACTGAACCTATTCATTGTCTATCTCTTCTCTGTTCTTTCCCTAATTGTCTTTAACTGATCTTTCTCTTTCTTGAGATTATGAGTTATTCAAGAGGTAAAGAAGCAAATCTGATTCACTGACTGTCCCTGAACCCTCAAACACAAGGTCAAATCAAAAGGCTGGAAGAGAATGTGGCTTCTTCCTGTCCCTCTTTATTCTTGAACTATTCTTGATAAAGAAGGTAAAGCATATTCATGATCCTGAACTCGCCTATGGAATCCGATTCATTCTTTCTCTTCTCCTTTCTTTCTTGCTGGTTTGGAACGGAAGGAATTGGCTGGCTGGCTTGCTTGCTCGGGCTCCCGCCCCTTCCCCTCAGCCGGCTTCTTTCTCTGATCTTGATCCTGAACTATTGAACCTTTCCAGCCGAGTCAATTAATCAGGGGGATTCATTGGACTTCTTTCACTCTTTCACAAGGTAATTTGGAAGTCAAGACTCTTCTCTTGATTCATTCTTGTTCACCTTTACATGAGAGTAAATTTAAGCGAAAACTATTCTATTGCCGGAACCAAAGACTCTATGACCTTGCTCGCCTTATTAAAGGAGGTGTAAAAGTAGTTCTTTCCTGAACCTCTCTCTCCTTCACCTATTTCTTGAACCTCTTTTGTAACCTCGGTCTCAGCTCAGAATGGAATTGCCTTCCTTCCCCTTTTCTCCTTTATTCCCTTGCCTTCTTTAACTAACTACTAACTCAGTAAAGCTACTTGCTTTGCTCCCTTCTTGAACTCAATCTTCATCTTCTCTCCTTCTTTGTTAGAATTCTCAATTGAAAGAAAGAAAGATTCATTACTGATAGTGAACGAACTTCACTCCTCTCCGGTCTCATGGCCAAGCTCCTTTTCTTTCCTTTTCCTTCTGGACTGGTAAACAAGGTCTCACTGCTTGCTTCGCACCTTTCCTCTTCATTCTCCTTAACTCAATCACTTCCTTTTCTCATATTTATTCATTCGAGTTGACTGTCAAACTCAACAAAGAAAGGAGGATAGTAGGATTTAAGGAAGGGAAATAAGGTAGACTAAAGATGATTTATCCTTAACTGCTGAATCGGAACCCATTTATTCTTTCATTCAATCCTTCCCCTATGTCTCGAAAGTCAAGACGAAAGCAAGACAAGATGAGACTGAACCTATCCGAGTTTACAGTGAAAGAAGGGAGAGGAAATGAAAGCAAAAACTAGTACTACTCCAGAACCGTAACCTTTGACTCTATGACCTGACCCGAACTACTCTATTCCCTTTTTTATTAAACTCGGTCTGTTCTGTTCTTTCCTTCACCAGATTGAACTGTAAAGTTGCTTCACTCAATCCCCTGAACCTTCAAAGACTGTAACCTCATTCACCTCTATTCCCTGAACCTATCTACTCTACCCTTTAACTGTTCAATTAGTAACTTTAAGTCAAGAGAAGCGACTGAACCGAGTTTATTGTTCTAGAAGGGAGAGACTAAACCAGAACCTGATTTCACTCATGAATCTCGTAAACAAGGGTTTAACTATTTGAGAACAAGAGAAAGCCATTTTACGGCCTTTTTCCCCTTATTCTGTTCCTATTCAATCCTAAACCTCTACAGCAGGGTCTCATTGGTTCTTGAGACAGACTCGGAAGGAGAAGCTCATGAACCTATCCTTGAACAAGTCAAGATGAAAGAAGGATTAATGAGAGTTAACAGGAAGTAAAGACAAAAGCAAGATGAATGAGACGAAATGAAAGCAAGATTCATTCTCCTTACTTAACTCCTATTCATTCTAGAACGAGGGATGAACTATGTCTTCCCTTTTCAAAGATTGTAAAGTTCGCTACTGATCTTTCTCTTTTCTTTTTCGATATGTCTGACCCTGACCTTCTTGCTGCTTAACTCCTTAGCTGCTTTTCCAGACAAAACTCAAGACTCAACGCTGAATGAGACAGAACTACTTACTGATGAACCTATTCCTATTTATTCTTTCTCCATATTAAAGGAGGTAAACAGGAAGGAGGATGATTCTTTGACTCAGTCTTTATCTTCCCCTGAACCAGATTAGATTGAACAGTAAGAAGAAGAAACCTGTCCCTATTGATGATTCTTAAACGACGTAAAGTAAAGCTCTTAAAGAAAGAGGTAAAGCTCTTATCTTAAAGTGAGTTTGCTTATTGGGGTTGGTTGAACTATTTCTTCTTTCTCCGGAACCTGACCCTGAACTCCTAAACTCTGTAACCTTTACCTTT